>NC_134828.1:15515725-15588922 GCF_004210375.1 Tachypleus tridentatus
GATAAGGTTTTAACTCGCATGATAAAAATAGTTTTATAAACGTTAACTTCTAGAAGATGCTTAGCTAGAATTTGTAGAAATGGGTGTAGTTCTTTATGTTTAAGTTACTGATGTTCATTCATACAGTAGTGTCAGTTACCTTGATTAAGATGTATTTATTTAAATGTTAATTTATACACGTTCATTCGGACAGTGTTGTAATATACTTCATTAGGGTGTGGTTACGTAAATGTTGTTAGTCAGCAGATTAGGATGCTATCAAATAAAAAACAGATAAACAACAACAAAGTCTTGTGACTTGTTTTATTAAGGTGGCACCAGAGTCTGTGTTACCAGACCCAGTGAATAAAACAGACAATTGAAGTGAGGCTGCGGGGTTAAACAAACAGCTAAAAGTTGGTTTTAATTTAGTTGTTAAATAGAGTTAGGGTATATTGGCTACAGCTTTTAGTTCATCATTGCCCAATAAACTGGTATGGTTACCTTTCTGTTATTGAAACAGCCGTCGAGTTAAAAACGAGTCTGTCCAGAAAGAAGTGTCTGTTAATTAAGCATGTTAATTATTCTGCATACATAGCACCAGGAGAAACACATCATTCTCCCTTTTACAAATTGTTTTCCTTTAGTTTACTATAACAATTACCAGGATACTTTACACATATATATACTTAGTTTAGGTGGCAATTTTCTCCAAAGAAATATTTAAAAGAATCTCATAAGTACGGCTCACTTACTTCTAACGTCGCACGTGAACAGTGGGCCATTAACAGATCTCAGAAACACGAACAAAACGAACATATGAAATAATAATTACTGTAACATCAAAACAATGTTTGTTTAGACTGTCACCAATTTATTTCTTAGCAAGAAGCATCCAGAAAAAAACATTCAACAGGGGATCTAGTATCTGTAAAACAGTTCAGAGAAGAATCAGATATAATCCACGTATTCAGTTTACTACGAGTTATGGCATATCTTCTTTACAGTTAAATTACTAAGATAATCGAAACAATAAAATGATTGTTTTTTCATAGTTTGTCAGGTTTATTAAATAAAAATTTACAACAATAAAAGAAATACCACAATTATTGTCTGACCTGAAAACCAGAGAGGCATCGAATGTTTAAGTGTTTTTTTTTAATTCATTGTAATAAAATCGAGTGGAAGCAGGGTCAGCTTTTCTTCCATCACAAATATATTTGAAAGAAATTTCCTACTATAGTTTCTCCAAGCCAACAAAAAAGATCACTTTAAACAATGAACTATATAATTATACAGATAAAATATTATTAAAACACAAAATATATTACTAATTTTTAACACTCGTTCACTAAAATAACTAAAAGACAAAATTTTAAAAAAAGGGTTGAACCTGCATCTCTTCTAATCCATGCCCAGTCCAAAACTGTTTTAAAAGCAACCAGCTAAAGATCTCAGAAGTAATTACTTTTGACTATTACCTGTGAAAACCTAACCTTTGTATTGGCTTTCTAAGTGCCAAAGTTAAATAGAAGTTTCAGGTATTACCTAAAAACTGGTAGACTAAAAACACGTTGGTTTCCAATATAAAATTTGAAAAAATTAATAATGACTTCCTCTAACCAAAATAATGTATGTGTGTGCATATATATAGACACACACACACACAGATGACCTTTAACCTTCAATTTAACAATAAATAGCTGCAGAAATAAGTTCAAGGAAAACACATTCATTACCAACAAATTGTTCCTACAATGTTTACAAATCCTTTCTTCTTCTGGATTATAATTTAAATTTTTTTACCTAATATTTTAATCATAGTTCTGTATCTTTAAAAGTAACAAAGATAAATCAGTTATATAATTGATTAAAAGGACCAATATTAACTAATATACTTGTGTCCAACAGTACTTACCTATCTGTACGTGTCAAACCTACCTGAATACTTCCGAAGCTATAAAATACAAGCTCGTAAACTAGAAAAGCTTTCACCATAAGCAAGTTTAATTGTTGGTAACTGAACAGATTTTCAGTAGAGGGCAGTGATGTAACAAACAAGAAATATTTCACATAACAAAATGCCTTTAGAGAAATTAATAAGTAAATAATAATAATATACTTAGTATTTTATAAGAAAACAAATGTTAGGGCTCTTAAACATTTCACTCACAGCAAAAGATAGACAGAAAACTCAAGATTTGGAACATTTCTTTCCATGTAACATTCAACAGTACTCATTAACGTAACAATTACCTGGTATTAATGTTGCACCTAAGCAATAACAGACCAATTTTTGAATCCCACCAAACAACTTTAATGGCAGTGTGTCTTAAATACAATTTTGATTACCGCCAAAAGAAACAAACAGAGCAGTCTTGTCCATCAGAAGTGTAGATATACGTGTATACAAAACAAAACAAGCCATTATGGCTCACGTTGCTTGACCACATCTCCAGGTTAACACCATTAATCTATCTGTGCAAGGAACAGAGAATGTTACTTAATCCACTGTTTACCATAAGCTCATGTACTTTCAACTTAACTCACTTCAATACTTACTATCAACAACATATATGTGTTACACTTAGAAAAAACTTAAATATTATCTTGTCCTAATAAACAAACAATACTTTTGCAATTCCAAGTACACATCTCTTTAATTAACCCTTTCTGGACCAGAAGGCGTGTCACTGACATACTTAATTCAGTTCCATGATATTTACAAACTACTTACTAAATGTCATCTAATTTTGACTCTATCTAGACAATTTATATTTCCATAATATTTTTATGTGAAATGTATTTACTTTAATTTCTTTTCATACTTTATTTCACTGACCAACAAAATAATAAAAATATTACATCAGTTGACAAAGGATCATTGGTTACCTACCACCACCTAACGTAACATTACTGATAGAAATCAATTTATATTTAATAAATATAATTTTTTAAAATAAATAATATGTTTTGTTTGTTTTGGAATTTTGTGCAAAGCTACATGAGGGCTATCTGTCCCTAATTTAGCAGTGTAAGACTAGAGGGAAGGCAGCAAGTCATCACCACCCACTGATGACTCTTGGGCTACTCTTTTACCAATGAATAGTGGGATTGACTGTCACTACCCCACAGGCGAAAAGGGCGAGCATGTTTCGCGGCGGAATTGAACCCACAACCCTCAGATTACCAGTCAAACACCTTAACACGCTTGGCCATACCAAATAATAAGTTCTTTCATTTATGTTTGTTGTTCAAATACAATAATATTCAATAAATAAAGATTTCTACCATCAGACCATGTTAAGTTTCCTGCTGTAATCATTACATCTAACCAAGTTCATCAGAAGCTCCCTGCTGTAATCATTACATCTAACCAAGTTCATCAGAAGCTTCCTGCTGTAATCATTACATCTAACCAAGTTCATCAGAAGCTTCCTGCTGTAATCATTACATCTAACCAAGTTCATCAGAAGCTTCCTGCTGTAATCATTACATCTAACCAAGTTCATCAGAAGTTTCCTGCTGTAATCATTACATCTAACCAAGTTCATCAGAAGCTTCCTGCTGTAATCATTACATTTAACCAAGTTCATCAGAAGCTTCCTGCTGTAATCATTACATCTAACAAAGTTCATCAGAAGTTTCCTGCTGTAATCATTACATCTAACCAAGTTCATCAGAAGCTTCCTGCTGTAATCATTACATCTAACCAAGTTCATCAGAAGCTTCCTGCTGTAATCATTACATCTAACCAAGTTCATCAGAAGCTTCCTGCTGTATCATTACATCTAACCAAGTTCATCAGAAGCTTCCTGCTGTAATCATTACATCTAACCAAGTTCATCAGAAGTTTCCTGCTGTAATCATTACATCTAACAAAGTTCATCAGAAGCTTCCTGCTGTAATCATTACATCTAACCAAGTTCATCAGAAGCTTCCTGCTGTAATCATTACATCTAACCAAGTTCATCAGAAGTTTCCTGCTGTAATCATTACATCTAACCAAGTTCATCAGAAGCTTCCTGCTGTAATCATTACATCTAACCAAGTTCATCAGAAGCTTCCTGCAATCATTACATCTAACCAAGTTCATCAGAAGCTTCCTGTAATCATTACATCTAACCAAGTTCATCAGAAGCTTCCTGCTGTAATCATTACATCTAACCAAGTTCATCAGAAGCTTCTGCTGTAATCATTACATCTAACCAAGTTCATCAGAAGCTTCCTGCTGTAATCATTACATCTAACCAAGTTCATCAGAAGCTTCCTGCTGTAATCATTACATCTAACCAAGTTCATCAGAAGTTTCCTGCTGTAATCATTACATCTAACCAAGTTCATCAGAAGCTTCCTGCTGTAATCATTACATCTAACCAAGTTCATCAGAAGCTTCCTGCTGTAATCATTACATCTAACCAAGTTCATCAGAAGCTTCCTGCTGTAATCATTACATCTAACCAAGTTCATCAGAAGCTTCCTGCTGTAATCATTACATCTAACCAAGTTCATCAGAAGCTTCCTGCTGTAATCATTACATCTAACCAAGTTCATCAGAAGTTTCCTGCTGTAATCATTACATCTAAGCAAGTTCATCAGAAGTTTCCTGCTGTAATCATCACATCTAACCAAGTTCATCAGAAGCTTCCTGCTGTAATCATTACATTTAACCAAGTTCATCCAGAAGCTTCCTGCTGTAATCATTACATCTAACAAAGTTCATCAGAAGCTTCCTGCTGTAATCATTACATCTAACCAAGTTCATCAGAAGAAGTTTCAGAAGCTGCTGTAATCATTACATCTAACCAAGTTCATCAGAAGCTTCCTGCTGTAATCATTCATTACCAGTTCATCAGAAGCTTCCTGCTGTAAGTTCATAACCAAGAAGAGTTTCCTGCTGTAATCATTACATCTAACAAAGTTCATCAGAAGCTTTCCTGCTGTAATCATTACATCTAACCAAGTTCATCAGAAGCTTCCTGCTGTAATCATTACATCTAACCAAGTTCATCAGAGCTTCCTGCTGTAATCATTACATCTAACCAAGTTCATCAGAAGCTTCCTGCTGTAATCATTACATCTAACCAAGTTCATCAGAAGCTTCCTGCTGTCAACCAATCATTACATTTACATCTAACCAAGTTCATCAGAAGCTTCCTGCTGTAATCATTACATCTAACCAAGTTCATCAGAAGCTTCCTGCTGTAATCATTAGATCTAGAACCAAGTTCATCAGCCGGTTTCTTCCTGCTGTAATCATTACATCTAACCAAGTTCATCAGAAGCTTCCTGCTGTAATCATTACATCTAACCAAGTTCATCAGAAGCTTCCTGCTGTAATCATTACATCTAACCAAGTTCATCAGAAGTTTCCTGCTGTAATCATTACATCTAACCAAGTTCATCAAAGCTTCCTGCTGTAATCATTACATCTAACCAAGTTCATCAGAAGCTTCCTGCTGTAATCATTACATCTAACCAAGTTCATCAGAAGCTTCCTGCTGTAATCATTACATCTAACCAAGTTCATATTTACACTATAGCCTGTATCAGAAGCACATTTCATTACATCTAACAACCCTTCAGAAGAAGCTTCCTGCTTAATCATTACATCTAACCAAGTTCATCAGAAGTTTCCTGCTGTAATCATTACATCTAATAGTTCATCCAAGTTTCCTGCTGTAATCATTACATCTAATCAAGTTGCTCAGAAGCTTCCTGCTGTAATCATTACATCTAACCAAGTTCATCAGAAGCTTCCTGCTGTAATCATTACATCTAACCAAGTTCATCAAAAGTTTCCTGCTGCAATCATTACGAAAACAAGTTCATCAGAAGCTTCTGCTGCAATCATTACATCTAACCAGTTCATCAGAAGCTTCCTGCTGTAATCATTACATCTAACCAAGTTCATCAGAAGCTTCCTGCTGTAATCATTACATCTAACCAAGTTCATCAGAAGCTTCCTGAGCATTACATCTAACCAAGTTCATCAGAAGCTTCCTAATCATTACATCTAACCAAGTTCATCAGAAGCTTCCTGCTGTAATCATTACATCTAACCAAGTTCATCAGAAGCTTCCTGCTGTAATCATTACATTAACCAAGTTCATCAGAAGCTTCCTGCTGTAATCATTACATCTAACCAAGTTCATCAGAAGCTTCCTGCTGTAATCATTACATCTAACCAAGTTCATCAGAAGCTTCCTGCTGTAATCATTACATCTAACCAAGTTCATCAGAAGTTCCAATTAGATTCACTGTTCTTCTAACCACGAGCTACTCCTTGTTACTTTTCTACAAAACTGTAAGTTTCTTTTTCTTACCACTTTATTTACCATACATTGATATAATCTGCTTTATCCGATGATATTGAAATGTTTTCTGTAGCTACTTTAAAAGCTGAAACTTCAATGGTATTTGTTTGAGCTACATCCTGTGAAATCATAGATATAAATAAAATCACAGAGTAAAATGAAAGCAGAGAAAAAAACAAAAAGGAAAGAAAGAAAACCATGAAAACAAAGAAAAAGGCTCTATTCTTGTGGGATAAAAGGTTCTTAGCAAATATTAATGTACATGTTGAGGTAGGTTGAATAGTCATATAAACAAATACCTGTGTTGCTTCTGGACAAGACTTGTTAGCTATACAGAAATTAATATTTGAAGATTTCGTGAAGTTATTTTGCTACTTATATGCAACAAATATTACAAAATGACATGTTACAAATTGTAAAATACTTTTAGTTACTCGTCAAAACAAAATTAAAATTGTTTTAACCTAAATGTACAAGTTTGATATGCACTCGGCAAATGAAAGGTGCACTGGTCCTGAAAGGGTTAAGTTTTTTTAGGAGTGGGTGCGAGTGAGTTATTGAACTATTTTAACACTGTATTAGAATACATCTCAAAACCTGCACATTTCTACTAATGGACGTCAACCCTTTTTTTTTTTTGGCAACAAATAATTCAGTACTTTTGTCTTCAAACAGAAGCTTCATATATATCTTAAAAGGTTTACATTATGCATTAAACACACACATTTGTTTCCTCACATGAAATTTGCAACTTTGGTTCTTTCAGATTTTAATAGTGTATTTTGCTCTCAACATAAGCGAGTTTACTATACTCTCTTACATTTTCTTTTTTAAATACAGTGGAATGAACATTCTTTTAAGATCCAATATGCAGAAATAAAGATTTCTGTTTGCAGGCTATTGCAAAGCAAGGATTTTCACCTGCTATCACTCCAGTGTAGTGATGTCTCTGGTTTGAAAGCAAAGACATATGCCATCAATTTTCTTCTCAACGAAAGAGATGGCACTGTCTGACTCTCCCAACAGTCCAGTAACCAGCCCATCAGAACTGAAGTGAAGTGAGCAGGTAGCTCTGGTAAAGTATTTACTTACAAAACCATGTACAATGGAGGTGTCCACTGTCTTAAAGCACAGAGGACAGGTGTTTTCTGCCAATGTCTAAAAGACTCTCTCTGTCTTTGGGACTGAGGTAACACAGTACCTACTAATGTCAGAAGCACAACTGTCCAGAACTTTTATTAACATCTCTATTTGTGCCTTGTACTACTTGCAGATTTTGCCTGCTAGATCCATGAACTCTCATTTACCCTCCTCAGCTGGCTTTTCAGACAGTTCTTTCAACTTCTCCACGTACTCAGAAAATATATCTCGGAAACGGCCCCACGATTTTTCTGGAATGGTGATTGCAGTCCTGAAGTTGCTCTTTACCTGGTGAGGTGGGAGAGAATGAAAAAGGAAAAAAATAAAAGTGAAAATACAAGTATTTTATGGTTAAGACCAAACCAATTTCAATTAAACACAAAGACTGAAGCCTTAAAAAAAACATTAAAAGAAATCACTTACAGAGAGGCCGTGGATCCCCGGAAACCACAAGTGGATATTTAAGTAATATGATCAATAAACAGCATAAAACTGTATCCCTCACACACTTTGTTGCTTCATATTAAGAGCATACTTTAACTTTTACAGGTGTATGTTTAAAGATGACTTGGAGAACATGCAACTTCCTTATTTCTTTGAACATAATAAACATTAACAAGAATTTATTGTTTTCTAATTACACTTATTTAAGCCTCAGATTCCTCGGTTACCAGTGAATTATAAAAACCAGATTTCGTCTGCAAGGTTCATTGCTATGAAACCTACAATGCACTTTTGGGACAATTAAGTTGTTCATAACTTGTAGTAAAGTAAATGACAATATTCTGAAAACCAATCACACATGTACAAAATACAAAGCAATAAAACCACACTTAAGAATGAAATGTGAAAGATGTTTTTAAAAATAAGACAAACAAAACGTGAGTTTGAACCACTAACAAGCATCCTACCGAGAATTAACATTTTGAAATATTTTAACAAAAACATACTGGTGATTATATTATGTACTCCTTAACAAAAAGATACTGGTGATTACATCATGTACTCCTTAACAAAAAGATACTGGTGATTACATCATGTACTCCTTAACAAAAAGATACTGGTGATTACATCATGTACTCCTTAACAAAAAGATACTGGTGATTACATCATGTACTCCTTAACAAAAAGATACTGGTGATTACATCATGTACTCCTTCACAAAAAGATACTGGTGATTATATCATGTACTCCTTAACAAAAAGATACTGGTGATTACATCATGTACTCCTTCACAAAAAGATACTGGTGATTACATCATGTACTCCTTAACAAAAAGATACTGGTGATTATATCATGTACACATTAACAAAAAGATACTGGTGATTATATCATGTACTCCTTCACAAAAAGGTACTGGTGATTATATCATGTACTCCTTAACAAAAAGATACTGGTGATTACATCATGTACTCCTTCACAAAAAGATACTGGTGATTACATCATGTACACATTAACAAAAAGATACTGGTGATTACATCATGTACTCCTTAACAAAAAGGATACTGGTGATTACATCATGTACTCCTTCACAAAAAGATACTGGTGATTATATCATGTACTTCTTCACAAAAAGATACTGGTGATTACATCATGTACTCCTTAACAAAAAGATACTGGTGATTACATCATGTACTCCTTCACAAAAAGATACTGGTGATTACATCATGTACTCCTTAAAAAAAGATACTGGTGATTACATCATGTACTCCTTAACAAAAAGATACTGGTGATTATATCATGTACTCCTTCACAAAAAGGATACTGGTGATTGTATCATGTACTCCTTCACAAAAAGGATACTGGTGATTACATCATGTACTCCTTAACAAAAAGATACTGGTGATTACATCATGTACTCCTTAACAAAAAGGTACTGGTGATTACATCATGTACTCCTTAACAAAAAGGATACTGGTGATTACATCATGTACTCCTTAACAAAAAGATACTGGTGATTACATCATGTACTCCTTAACAAAAAGGTACTGATGATTACATCATGTACTCCTTAACAAAAAGGTACTGGTGATTACATCATGTACTCCTTAACAAAAAGGTACTGGTGATTATATCATGTACTCCTTCACAAAAAGATACTGGTGATTATATCATGTACTCCTTCCCAAAAAGATACTGGTGATTACATCATGTACTCCTTAACAAAAAGATAC
Organism: Tachypleus tridentatus; assembly: GCF_004210375.1. Classification (NCBI taxonomy): domain Eukaryota; kingdom Metazoa; phylum Arthropoda; class Merostomata; order Xiphosura; family Limulidae; genus Tachypleus; species Tachypleus tridentatus. The sequence goes on from NC_134828.1 coordinate 15,525,336, forward strand.
TGGTGATTGTATCATGTACTCCTTCACAAAAAGATACTGGTGATTACATCATGTACTCCTTAACAAAAAGATACTGGTGATTACATCATGTACTCCTTAACAAAAAGGTACTGGTGATTACATCATGTACTCCTTAACAAAAAGATACTGGTGATTACATCATGTACTCCTTAACAAAAAGGTACTGGTGATTATATCATGTACTCCTTAACAAAAAGATACTGGTGATTACATCATGTACTCCTTCACAAAAAGATACTGGTGATTACATCATGTACTCCTTAACAAAAAGATACTGGTGATTGTATCATGTACTCCTTAACAAAAAGATACTGGTGATTACATCATGTACTCCTTAACAAAAAGATACTGGGTTTTGTTAAGGAGTACATGATATAATCACACCATTATCCTTTTCACAAAATACGTGATATAATCACACCATTATCCTTTTCACAAAATACGTGATATAATCACACCATTATCCTTTTCATAAAATACGTGGTATAACAGCCTGCTACACCACTTTCGTTTTATCCTCTAATGAAACTTATTTTTGTAAACTTCGTAACTTTTTAAAACTTAAACTATTATTTTGTCAGTGGTGGCTGATGACCTATGGATACATTTTTCAAACAATCAAAACCACAGTTTGTAAAATCCTGTAACTTCTCATCTTTGCAGAGCCATCTTGCAAAGCCAGTGTTTTTTGTTTAAATAAACACAGTTTTCTTCTACAGTAATGTAAATCAACAATGAACCTATAGTGACAGTTAATACAAGTTTTACTACACTACTATAAATTATTCAACTAAAACATAATTAATGGTTAAAAAAAATAAAGTTTGGTGTCACTGTTTACATCAGGGAAATGGAAATCCAACATGAAGGAGCACCTCACAAAAAACAAAGTTTGGTGTCACTGTTTACATCAGGGAAATGGAAATCCAATATGAAGGAGCACCTCACAAAAACAAAGTTTGGTGTCACTGTTTACATCAGGAAATGGAAATCCAACATGAAGGAGCACCTCACAAAACAAAGTTTGGTGTCACTGTTTACATCAGGGAAATGGAAATCCAACATGAAGGAGCACCTCACAAAAAAACAAAGTTTGGTGTCACTGTTTACATCAGGAAATGGAAATCCAACATGAAGGAGCACCTCACAGGACTTTGTGCCCCCAGTATTTCCCTTTTTCCCCAGAAGGATAGACTTTCCATTCAAGCTCTTACATACTAACTTGTCTAGTGTTGTCAACCAAATGTGATGTTATGGTGTATAGAAATTAACCATTAGATTCTGTCTGTTGTGATACCTTTCTTGAAGTTGGTTTTTAATTTTAAAAACATGGCTATGAAGAGGCAGTTCAACTTGGTACATCCACAGACATTCAACATTTGTTTAGAGTTATTTTCCACAGACATCTCATGACATTTATAAGTGGTTACAAGTAGGCAAGTCATTTATAACTTGTTAATCCTTCAAATAAGGTTGGCTCATGTTTCAGTTACATGTACAAATGCAGGAACTAAACAGACGTAGCATGTTTCCATGCAACTTAGTGAAAAACAGAATTATTTGAAAAGAATACAGCTTTTAATATATTTTCTAATGCAATAAAATGTGACAATGTATCTCCAGTAGTAATAAACTTCCTTAACAGTGATATATACAAATTAATCACAAAATATAATATGTAAACGAAAGTTATACACACATTGGGTCTGCTGTCATATATACACCGTTAAATATAAACAACATTGGTTAATATCCCTTTGTTTTCAAAACAAAATTATATTTTTTTGCTATTTAAAATGACCAGATTTCATGTATATTTTATGACAAATTACCAGCTTTGTTATAATATCAGTTTTTCAGAATTAATGTAGAAATAATTTGTGGTACTTTCATCCTAACATAAAATAAATATTTTGTTTTTAAAAGCACAAAGCTGCGTAATAAGTTATCCACAATACGCCCATCATGAATCTTAGAATTACAAGCCTCAAAACTTACTGCTAAGTCATCAAGCGAATAAATAACATGAAAAGTAACTTATCGCACAACATCTACAGATATTTCATGAGCAAAACCTCTAAAGAAGTTTCTAACGCCACAAAGCAAAAAAAAAAACAAGATATTTTGAATCATTTAACTTGTTGTGGACCTTATGCTACATAACTGATGTTTTAGAGTTTTGTGAACCTAACTGAATTTCAGAAGTTTCCAGTGTTGGAGAATAATTATTACTTAACTTCGTTAAATCACTAATTAATATAACAAATTTATTACCGGCTTTTTTTGGCAGGGAAAACCTAAAATTTTGGTTTCTGGTTTTATAATACTATTTGGGCATTCAATCTGCTCTATAACAACCTTTGAGGCAAATCATAGCTGATGACTTCAGGTTGAAAACTTGAATCAATAATTATATGTAAACAGTAACTTTTCTTCTTTCATTGTTGTAGTTTAACTTCTCTTAATTCAAACCTATGCAACAAGTTTGTGTCCAAACTATTTTCAGCTGGAGACTTTTCAAGTTGAATACCACAACAATCACATTTTACAAATAACTAAAGTTGACAAACCCAAGAAATGAGAACATTTATAATTAAAAAGAAAAATTAATAAATAAAGGCAGACTTATTACAAAATGTACTAAACTGATCTGGTTGGGTTGTGGAACAATATAAATTCAACATGTCATTTTATTCGATATTATGATCAGCATATTTCTTTAGGCAAAATAAAGCTAAATTTTCTGACTGAGATGTAGAAAATAAAAGATACGATGAATTAATATATTTAAAAAAATCCACTTATTTGGTTTTCTTTAAGAATGTTCTCTTTGGTCTTGTTTATTTTTATAAACACCTGTCCACCATTTTTATCTGTTTTTCTATTCTGAAATTCAATAATAAACTGTTTAATAATTACACATGTTAAAATACTTGCTTATTCTAATGTTCATTTGACTTGACAATAACAACAAAGCTATACAACAGGCTAAATAAGTACTGTGCTTTAATGTACAGTAAAAACCAGTTTTTTGAATTACAAGCCCTCATACTTACTAGTCGACTACCAGGAGGTGGCATTGTATTGAATAACAAACACATACAGCATCCCTCATAAAAGCCTAGTAAACATACCAGGAGGTGGCATTGTATTGAATAACAAACACACACAGTATCCCTCATAAAAGCCTAGTAACAAGTGCTTTATTTGAGTAATAATAAAGCTTTTGTTGCACACAGTGCACTTAATTAATGCTAGCCTACCTCAGATATTCGCATATAGATCCCCCTGCTATTTTGGCCTATGTCAAAATAAAAGTTCTTGTTTTCTATACGCAAATGGCGAGCTTCAGGAAGCTCCCCTTTGAATCCTGAAAGAGAACAAGGTAAAAAAAAATTACTGTATTTCATATTGATGAAGTACCCATATTCATTTACATGTACATCATATTAATGAAGTACCCATGTTCATTTACATGTACACAGATCAGCAGTTTAAGAGAAATAAAAAAACAGAACAAAACACATGGCACTCTTCAACCTATCCAAATGGAATTATTTATATAGAATCAAAATGTCAATTAAACATACAATGCTCAGAATTGTGCAGATTTAATTTATATGTTTAAACAGTATAACTGATTTCAAACCAATCTTGTTACGTAAGCATCTCTACATAAATTTATACTTTGTTCAAATCAAAGTTATTTAACCAACCCAATTTATGCTAACCCAAATTTCAATTTATAATTTCTAAACAACAAATAAGTTAAAAAAAGAAATCTACTTAATGTGGCAGTTTACCTACTAAAAACAAACTTGTCTCTCCAAAGTGTGACTTAATTTATTAATATTTTTGGCAGTTTATCTTTTCCAATTACATCTATAGAATAAATAAATAAATAAATAATAAATTTATAGAATAAAAGAATTAAACATTACTACTCATTGCACACATACAAGATTCTTGCTCCACTACGAAATTATTCCAGTATATTATCACAGTATTATTTTCAGTTTCTTACAATGTTTTAGAAAAATGCAATTCATTCACTCAACACTCTCTGCTTCATCACACACACTCTGTGTCCACACACACCTGTCACCTGCTTCATCACACAGTCTACGTCTACACACACCTGTCGCCTGCTTCATCACACACACACCTGTTAGTATTATCATCACGCACTCTGGATCTGCTCGCGCTTGTCGCCTGTCGTATTTCATCATCCACACGCTCTGGATCACGCCTCGTCTCAAGCACTGCTATCATCACACACACTCTGCGCTTACACGCACCTAATCGCGTCTATTTATCATGCACACTCTGTCACACTCTCACGCCTGTAGTATTTCATCACTCTACGCCTACTCACATCTGCTCACGCCTGTATCATATACACTAACTCACGCTTGCATCTCGGATCTGCACGCGCCATCATAATGCACTGGTAAACCTACACGCGCTCTCGTCTGCGCACGCCTATCGCTATGCTTCGCACGCATCTCTGCGCGCCGTTTATCACATAGTCTCGCACGCTCACACATCTGCGCGCCTGCTTCTATATTAATTACCGTCTATCACATCACGATCTGTCATCGCGCAGCACTTCACCTGTCGTCTGCACACCTGTCGCGCACGTTTATCGCACACGTCTACGCTCGTAATGCACACCTGTCGTCGCCGCTTCATCACACACACTCTACGTCTACACACACCTGTCGCCTGCTTCATCACACACTCTACGTCTACACACACCTGTCGCCTGCTTCATCACACACACTCTACGTCCACACACACCTGTCGCCTGCTTCATCACACACACTCTACGTCTACACACACCTGTCGCCTGCTTCATTCTCTTCTTCTCATCACACAAGACAGCTGATAGTTTAGTTACACATATTAAGTGGGTAAATAAAACAAACTTACTACCATAGGACATGTCATCTTCTGTGCCAAATTCTTCCAGAAGGTCAGTTAGAGCATCACGAAACTCTATCATTCCTTGTGCTGGTACAGCAACTTGAGAACGTGGACCTCCTCTGGCTATTGTTTGTGAAATCTACAGGATTGGGGAAAGATGTCAGTAAATAAAGATGGTGGGATGTAAAATTGAAATACCTTTAAGCCGTGGTGGAAGAAATGAAATATTTTCTAAAAATACCCTAAGAAATCACAAGTTACAAATCTCAATACAGCTTGTTGATGTTAAAATAAACGATGCGTTTTTGACAAAATTAAAACATGGGAATTTTGTTTGTTTATAGCTAAGCACAGGCTACTCAATAGGCAATCTGTGCCATGCCCACTACAGGTATTGAAACCCAATTTGTAGCATTATAAGTCTATGTGCTACTAGGGGTTAACACATAAATTAAAGATGCTATATACTTTTGCTACACTAAGCTGATAAAAATTTATTTGTTGTTTATCACAAGGAAAATAAAATATGCTAAATGTTAATGTTACTAATATTGTTAAACCAGTTCTAAACCACTTTTCACTCTGTTATATTTTCACAGTGAAGTACTTAACCAAGCTGCATATAAAAAAATAAACAAATAATTTTTAGGATATTTTTCAATTTAAGGTTACAAAACTTTCAGAATGTTGTCGTAAGGCTCCGTTCAGAAAACTGATTAAAGACAGTTACTTCTACCTTAAGATTTTCAAATAACTGTTATTGTTGATAAAGTTTTGTTTTACATATCCACTCAATTTTACTGACTTAATTCATTTGGAACTTTGCAAATTAAAGCAAATGAATTCTCACCATAAAACATAACAAAACTGACAGATCACCTGGTAACCCATACACTGACTTTCTGATATAAGTTGAATTATCATCAACTCTGGGACCTTTGGTAGTAATATTGTTTATATATGCAGGTAAGACTGATCAAACCCTTCAAGATAATTCAGCATGTCATGTGATTTTATATAAATAAATATTAAATCAACATAAACAACTAGTAATTAGATATCTTCTATATTTAGGTGATGAAAATGGTGTTGTATGTTTTAAAATACCTAAATATATTTGGCTTGACGAGTCTGTGCATTGGATTCCATGATTAAAGTAATTTTTAAAATATTGCTCATACATACAGTTTTAAATTGAATCATTAATTTTTGCAGTCTATCTTCTAGTCTGTAATGGATCTTTTACTAGATGAGACTACTGTATATTAAATAATTATAGTGTTTTGATTTATAAAGTATTACGTTTGTGTGTTATGTTTGAATACATTAAATTTGATAAAACAGTCAATAAAAAAAATACCTAGTATAATTTAAAAAGTTATCTATCACTTCCCATATTTATTAAGCCTAACTAAAATTACCTGATGCCTAGTCATAGAAAAACAAATAATTACAATTTAACATTTTCCTTTGAGATTCTTCATTCAACCTATAAAAACTCTGGTTGGCTGATGTATTAAAAATATTCAAATTACTGTTAAAACTACATTATTTACTTGACAGTGATTCAAAAATAATGAATATCATGGTCTTTAGGCTTAGGCTGTTTTCAAAACTGAGATCAGATTACCACTGTCACATGCCAAATCACTAACAGATAAGAAAGATAAGGTGAAAAAATAATATTTTGAAATATTTTATATTTCAAAGGAACTGTAGCTTCTGTCTTGGGATAACAAAATCAATAAATATACTGTTTACAGGTGAGAGTCAACATTGTGCAACAACAAAAATTGGATTTTTTTTTTCATTTTTCTTGATGAATAACATTAAATGGGTATTTTCTAATGCCGAAATAAATTTATATGTACACTGCTTTTCTTAACTTTTAAAATTCTATATGCAGGTGTGCCTTTCATCAGAAGTTATGGGCTACTATTTCTCAAACATGTTACATGTCAGAAACATAATTTAATAAAATAAACAAGGTATGCAAGTCAAAAATTTAAAATGTCTGTTTGTTCTCTGTCACGGGAACGAGTCTTGTGTTGTAACGAAATAAGTAATAAAACACTTACTCGTAAAAACCTTCCTCTAGAATTCTCTTTAAGGTCAAGATAATACCTTCTGTTTTCTTTTATCATCACCTCACTTTTTTAACTTGCCATCTTCTGGTAAGTTATCTGGATTAGGTGGACCTGATTGGAGCAGAAGCAAAAAAGCATCTTAAAAGGAAAACTTATTATTACAAACAAAAATTTCATACAGTGAAAAGACACTCACAAGGTAACATTAACTCCTTAGTAGACTTTGTGTCAATAACTTATCTAATTATCATCAGCATAACACTGCTCCAGACTGATCCTGATATGATACTGTGACTACAAGTCGCATTTTTGAAAATTTATTTCAATGGCTCTAAAACAGCCACAGCAAAACATAATTTTTATGAAACTGGGTAATTAATTTTTCTAGTAACACTTGCTCATCAATTATGAATGTAAATCTAAAAAACAAAAAAATCAGGATAATATTTGAAACTGAACAGGTTATTAAACTTGAAATTACTAATGTCAAACATTTATTGGCATTTTTTTAAAACAGTCACCTTTAAATTTGATAAAAAAGAAAGCATATTTACAGTTGTATAAAGCTTCAACAAATTAAAACCTCAGTTGTTGACCTGGCTTAAATGAAGAAATTTGGAAGAGCTGACAGTGTGAGTTGAGTTACCTAATGTGAGTTGATGAGGTCTGTTACCAATATAATAAAAGGTCAAAGTTTAAATAGGAACTAATGGTTCTTTATAAACTCTACAGAGGTAAAGATCCTCAGAATGCATGATAAATAGCTGTATTAGGTGTAAAGTCATTATGTTAACAACACACTTGTAGCAATACTTTACTCAGAAGTATTTTGTTGTTTACAAAGTAATGAACACTACTAAAATATATCACTGTACACCTGTATTCAGTACCTATGCATCATATGTTTTATGTATTTATTAACAAAGTTCAAAGTTTAATTTAAAACTTGGGTTACTGTTGCTTGGTTTGTTTTAAATTTCACACAAAGCTACACAATGGTTATCCTCAGTTACTCCCTAGTTTATAAGTAACAGACTACAGGGAAGTCAGCAAGACAACACCAACTATTGGGCTCTTTCTAAAGACAAACAGTGGGATTGATCATCACACTGTAATGCTCCCATAGCTAAAAGAGTAAGCACATTTAGTGATGAGGTTCAAACCCACAAATCTAAGACTGCAAGTCAAGGTCACCAAGCACCATATCATTCCTGACCAAAGTTGCTGCTATAAGACGTTTTGAACAGTCCACGAAATATATAGCTTGCTGTAAAAAATATATCTCAGAAAAGCTGGTATTGGTATCAACACTTTTACTAATAAAGTAGAGAACAACATTTTGACCTCCCTAGGTCACGATCAAGTTAATAAACAGAGGGTTTACAACTGACCACTGCCAGGCACATTGTAAAAATGAAAGTATAAACAGGCCCTACAATCCCGTACCTGTTTATACTCTCGTCCTTAAGACATGTGTCCAGCAACAGTCAGTTGTAAACTCTCTCTTTGTTAACCTGAAGATGACCTAGGAAGATTGAAATGTTTTTCTCTGATTTTCCAGTAAAAAAGTGTTAATACCCATACCAGCCATTCTGAGATGCATTTTACTTCAAGTGGGTTTCTCATCACCAAGAATATGGTTGTTGTATGAGAGTGCTGTTAGACACTTCCGTTAAAGATGTACTACAAAACTCTAGAACGGACCTACAACCTTCTTGATACAAGTAAGCTGGAGTGAGAAACAAATACCCGATACGTACTTGTCTTCTACACACAAAAATGATGGCATAATTTCTAATTACAGTGAAAGGTTGATTCACGCAAGTTATCATTTGTTTAGACTACTAAAAAGATTTTTTTTTATAACGTCTAAACAAGACTGAATAGATCAGTACCTCAAAAATTATACACATCTAAATATGTTCATAAATGAATTAATTCATAAATACAGACAGTGGTCCAGAGAAGGCCTTCTTTAATGTCCCTGCAACAATTAACCTGAATCTCATAATATTACATGTTTATTGCTAATTGAAATTCATGAAATAGATTTTAAGAGATATATTGCTCTTCCAATACTAACTCATACTATTACGTTCTGTCGTCACAATATACCCGTTACGTAATGCTCTTACGAACAGTGAAAAAATAAGTATGAGTTTCTTTGAACTTAAAATATTAAAAGAGAAAAACTTTGTTCCTTTTCATCTTACCAAGGTGAATGTTTCAATTCTAACAAAATCAGTTTAAAAACAAAACTAAAACCTGATTCCCAAGAAGTTAGAATGAAATCAATCTAATACGATTTAGTTTCCAAGAATTTGTAGACTTTTAAAAACAAACACAGTCTGGCTTTTGTCCAATTTCACACTAAGAAAGAATGCATAAGAGTATATTATAATGACCCTACTTACCCAGTGAAGCGTATATTTCACTAAAAGATGTCAAATGATCTCGCAATTCTAGAGCTGTGGACATTGCTAATAACAGACGACTTTTTCTACCTGCAGGACCAACCTGCATAATTTTAAACGTACAATTTCATTACACTGTTTCAATAACAAAAACTTCCAAACATTCAATGTGACTGTAGCTTTGCCAAAAAATTACAACACAAAAATACATGATTCATTTCACTAACTAATAATCCTCATATCCACAAAGAGGAAATTAAAACTGAACATATAGAACTATTTCTCTACGTATAGCGTGATTCAACAAACTTTTAATAACAAATGTTTTAAAATGTGTAAATTTTGCACAATAAATCAAAACCATATTCGAAATAATGAAACTTTAAGAACACATATATAAACATTTAATTGTATAATATACACCACACCTAAAATTAGCTACCACTGTGTCTGTAAGGCACATGTTATTTCTCAAGACAACTTACATACAAAAAAAAACTGATGATGAGAACAGTTTTATTTTGATATCAATATTGAATTTCCAGAATTGTTAACATTCACTTCTTCTTTCAGCCAATCTTTAATAAGAGAAGGAATGTTTTCTTTCATTTGGTCATTCTTGGGTTATATTAGTTCCAGAATAAACTGACTAAGCTCCAACATCAAGTTCTGGTAATGATTAACATTTTGAGACCAAAAGGAGAGATTACAGCAATTGAATCTAAATTAACAAAGAATTTTTTAAAACAAGTGTATATTTTATTCATTACTAAGTATGCATGGAAAATGTTAGGTGAAAATTCTGAAACACATTCAAATTTAATATTTTATTATTAAGACCTCTCTATCTGTATGAATTAGGGTTTACCCTCTCTTTCTCTAGATGGTTTAACAAGATGTCCAGAGTTTGCCAAACTAACTTTACTGAAATATACAAATCAATTAAATAAACAACTGGATGAATGGATCAATATAGCAGCAATTCCAATTTGACTGCTTTGCTACCAAGATAAAAGCTCAACTGAAGTCAGTAACAAAATACATGAAACCAATATTAAATGAAAACTAAACCTATTGTCACTCACAGTGCATGTACCATTGTATTTTATGAAAATGTCAACAGTCTCAAAATGGTGCCCCATGTCCCCTTTTAGAGCATTCAAGTTTCAAATTAATGCTATTACTACTCAGTGTGGCATACATTATTCAATTAAAAGATATGTTCATATAAAAAACAACAACCCCACAGTTCAATAGCTTTTCTACTTTTTACACATGCCAAGTTCATAATTATTTTTTTTCCACCAAATAAATGACTCTTCTTGGTGTATGTGTGTGTGTGATGTCTTTAAAAGATGTTTATTTAACAAGAGAGAGAGAAAATTCTTGCATACATCCAAGACTTGGAAGGTTGTACAAAAGGAAAAATGCACAGTGTTTAAGAACACTCCTGGAGAAAACATTTCTAATGCTTCATAACAGTCTTATGAAATGTTTTAAAGTTGTTATATGCTGCAACAGTGATCCTCTAGTGACTGTCCAAGGTCCAACAGCAACAGCGATTCACCAGTGACTGACCAAGGTCCAAGAGCAACAGCGATTCACCAGTGACTGACCAAGGTCCAACAGCAACAGTGATTCACCAGTGACTGACCAAGGTCCAACAGCAACAGTGATTCACCAGCGCCTGACCAAGGTCCAGCAGGAACAGTGATTCACCAGTGACTGGCCAAGGTCCAACAGATCCTTTATTTCACTCCTCACTTTCAAGAAGAATTTAAAGTTCATACTAGTCTTTAGTTGGAGAACTTACATTTACAATAAAAGCAGTGACAACACTGCTGCTTTCTGAATCCTGCAACTTCTTTATTTTAAAAGCATCAAAAAAACACTGAAGAAAAGGAATACCAAAGGACCTAACATCATTAGTGTGTTTGTGGAATATTTTCAGCTCTTTTTCTAGGCCTAATGTTGCATGTCAAAAACTTGGAAATAAAGACATTGTCAACAAAGTGTCAGAACGTGGTCTTTGTATATCACGTGCCTGCATGTTACAGCAGTCACAAATCTTTATTAGTATTCTGTGAGCAATACTTGAAACACAGTATAATCTGTCCACCAGGACTGTAATACTGAATGTTTAGTAGGTGATATATCAAACCCGGTAGTGTACGAAAACTAGAAATTATAATTTTATACTGGTTCTATCCTGTGACATCACTTTTAAATGATGAAAATTTAACTTCAGTGGAACTGGCATCCTAGTATGAAACTTTTTTTTTTTAATTTCATACAAAACTGCAATGAATTTATCTACTAAATTTACAGCAATGGCATACAAGTATGGGAGTTCAAAACCAGTCGTTTTGTGTTATGAAACAGAAGCTTGGTTGGCTTGGACCTGCATCCGTTTTACATCAGTAGTAAACTGATAAACGACAAAATACCTCAGCAACTTTGATGAACCTTCCTCTTCTGTTCTGTTTAACATCCAAGTAAAACCGTTTGGACTGTATCTGTAACACTTTTGTGGCCAGTTCTTCTTCTGGGGGTGGCATAAGCTGCCCTGTAGGAGGGGGAAGAGATAAACAGTCATTCAACAGCAAAAAAACAATTGTCACACACTTTGTCAATAACTTAATAGTTTGTTAAGTGTACTTCAACCTTTCTGGCCTAATTACCACTTAACTCTGTCTTTCAGTTATTCCAATGAAATTATTCCCAGAGGTAAACTCTTAAATAAGAGCTGAAAACAAAACATATTTCCTTTCACAAATCGAGACAGAACATGCATATTACCTACTTTTTTGTTAACTCGAATGGTTCATCAGATACACAAATAATTTAATAATTTCAGGTGTAAACCTTTCACCCAGAGGACATTTAGTTTCAAGTCTTACCCCAGGAGCAAGTGAAAATAAATTTCTTATCTGCATAAAGAGCACCAAATTACTTTTTGTCTTTCTTATATACTTACTTAAAACTACCTGAGTGACATCTATATTGACTAACCCTAATTTTTAACTGAAAGCTTAGAAGAAAACTGCTTTTATTTAACAGCACCTACTATAAACTCAGATAAAGTGCAGATCCTGATTCTGTGGTAATAACATGCTAGAAGAAACAAGGAAGGTACATAAAATCATCAGATTTAACACATAATGAAACACTTTCTATTCATGAAATTAATAACTATCTAGGAAGTGCTGTCAAACTTCTAACTGTACAAACTTAATGTACAGTAATATGCCAGGTGTCATGACAGTGCACCTTAACTAAACTATGCATGTCATGTGTCTAGTTATTTTCTCAATGTACATAACATGGTGCAAGTTTAAGGCAAGCATGAAACACCCTTACACCCAGGAAACTGGCTTAAATCGTTAGTCTCATGGTCAAGGTTATACAAGTATGTCTCAAAGTTTTGTAGACATACTCTTTGTAACACCATCCAAGTACAATCATGCATGATTATCCAATTATATTTTTTTACACTCAAAACATTTCCACTTTACTCAATCTCCGATTCTTTATCAGTTGAATATTCATTTTGCAATGAACAGAAGGTGAACTATTTTGTACAACGTTTACAGCTTTGTTAAATTAACAATCAAAGATTCAGGACTTGTGTGCTATTCTACATTTTCTATTAGTGTGAGCTAATTCACTTTCAGAGTTTAAACCTATAGTGAAAACAGGCAAGCATCTACTAAACCCTAAGAACTTTGTTCATTAGAATCCTATAACACGTTGCCATTGAAGACAATAAACACTATTCAACTTGAAGCAGCAGAGCTTACAATTCTGTCTCTTATGTTTTGCAAACTGTAAGAAAACTGACTGACTTTGGAATTAAGTATAGAGTTACACAATGAACTACCTGTGCTCTCCCCACCACTGGTATACAAACCCAGTTTCTAGCATTGTAAATTCATAAACATACCACTGTGAAACTGTAGGGGGGGGATTTCGTAAATATAATGGACCCAAGTTTTGTTTGGTTGAAGTTAAGCACAGAGCTACACATTGGGGTGTCTGTGCTCTGCCAATCATGGGTGTTGAAACCCAGATTCTAGCCGTACATGTCCGCAAACTGTGCCACTGTGGAGATGTCCATCAGAAAACACCTGACACAAAGATTTATATTTTTTAACAATTGCAACATTTTTGAAAAATGCATAATGATTGGTTATAGCATGAAAGATTTGATAAATATTATTTAAATACTTAAGACCCGAGTATCTATTTATTATATGTTAGTGTATGGTACTATGGATATTTTGTTATATTTTAGTGTGTGGTTCTGTGAATATTTTATAATATTTTAGTATATGGTACTGTTGATATTTTATGATATGTTTGTGCATGGTGCTGTAGATATTTTGTCATATTTTAGTAAATGGTACTGTGGGTATTTTGTTATATTTTAGTATATGGTACTGTTGATATTTTATGATATGTTAGTGCATGGTGCTGTAGATATTTTGTCATATTTTAGTAAATGGTACTGTGGGTATTTTGTTATATTTTAGTATATGGTAGTGTTGATTTTTTATTACATGTTAGTGTATGGTACTGTGGATATATTGTTATATTTTAGTGTGTGGTACTGTGGATAATTTGTTATATTTAGTGTATGGATCTGTGGATATTTTCTTATATTTTACTAATATAGTACTGTGGATATTTTTCATATTTTAGTGTATGATACTGTGGATATTTTATTATGTTAGTGCATGGTAGTGTTGATATTTTATTATATGTTAGTGCATGGTACCGTGGTTATTTTGTCACATATTAGCATGTGGTTCTGTAGATATTTTGTTATATTGTAGTATGTGGTACTGTGGATATTTTGTTATATTTTAGTGTATGGTACTGTGGATATTTTGCTATATTTTAGTGTATGGTACTAGGGATACTTAATTATATATATCTATATGGTATTGTGGATATTTTATTGTCTTTTAGTGTATGGTATTGTGGATATTTTATTGTCTTTCAGTGTATGGTATTGTGGATATTTTATTGTCTTTCAGTGTATGGTATTATGGATATTTTATTATTTATTAGTATATGGTATTGTGGATATTTTTATATATTTTTGTATATGGTACTGTTGATAGTTTATTATGTTAGTGCATGGTACTGTGAATATTGTGCTATATTTTAGTGTATGGTACTGTGGATATTTTGTTATATTTTAGTGTATGGTACTGTGGATATTTTATTAGTGTTTATTATATTGTGTGGATACTTTATTATATTTTAGTATATGGTTCTGTGGATAATTTGGTTGTAGTTTTAGCTAAGTTGTAGTTTTCTATGAGACTGTGTTACAATAACATAACAAATCTACTTAAAACCTCCCTCAATAAGGATCATTAATTTTATTACAGTTATTAGTTGACAGTTTTATTTCAGTCTGTATATTAAACAACTTGACAGTTTGTATTTTGTTACTCCAAATTAACTTTCAATATTTATATTAGTTATTCACCACTGAATGTTTGTTTCGATCTCAGCTATTAATACACAGGGAGATAAGAGCTGCCTGCACAAGCCATCTATAATTTTGAGCTGATATAGTTAATCAACAGCAACTACCACCAACAGTCAATGGCCTCCAAAGTGCAGAAAATACTTTTCTAACAACGAAGCAGAAACTACAGATTCTCAGATCCAATGTGAGGACAACTACCTGGCTCTCTAATGGATTTCTACAGGGAAACTTCCAGAAATATGTCATGGTCAAACCTAACTAATCATACATAATAGTGTAGTTTTGTTAAGGTATACTGATATTTAGTAAAAATATATCCCAGGGTATTGCTTCAGATAACATTAAACGATAAAACAACCTTTTCTGACAAGCTCCTAAATATTTTAGGAACATCAAAACCAGTCATGTGATACCACAGTTTTATGTCTAAACATTATAATTTTTCCTCTCTACAACAAACGCACTGCTTGTTCTTTCAATTCACCTGGTTCTGAAAACTACCTACGTTTATTGTAAAAAGGAAAAAAAGTGATTTCTGTAATTATTTGGTTGAATAATTTCTAAGAAAAAAATAAAAAACTAGTAACATTTAAGTGTACAAGGTTTGTACGACACATAAAGTTAAATTCAAACATAAAAGTGTGTACGTGTTTGTATGCAATGCTCGCATACACACAAACCAAACATTTATTCAATCCAACTGCATTTTGAAGGACATAAAACAAAAAAGTAAATTATTTTCCACGTACAGTTATCATCCAATCATTCTTTTCCATACAGATTTATCACCTAATCACGTTATACAAAACGATTAACAATAAACTAACATTCTAGAAGTTTTTATTCTGTACTAAACATGAATAATCCAAACAAATTCTGTTTCCCAATGGTGATGAAAATGTACAGAACAAACGAATAAGATTATTTACTTTAAACCTGGGTTGATTATATGTCGAACAACAAGCTGTATTGTACCTCGATTATTTCATAACGGTACTTTAGATACTTTACTTATCAATTAGGGAATATACTAAAAAATTGTGTGACTTATTTATTATGTTACCAGGCTTTGAATAAAAGCAAAATTATTAAACATAAGTAAAAAAAAAAAAATGTTATAAACAACATATCACGTGTATATTTTAAGTAAACTTCAGTGAAATTATTAACTGTTAAGACTAATTAGTTTAGTTATTAGAAATGTTGTTTGTCACAAGAAGAAAAATTAATCATACAACCACGTAAATAATGTTGTTTTTTTTTTTTTTGCCAATAAATCCAAATAAATACGAGATGTGACTTAGCACTTCGGGGAAATATCCGTAATTCAAAGCCCTAGACTACACGGTAAGAGTAATGTCCGAGCAGACGAGACATTTTCGCCAGACAGACAGACAGATTGTTTTGTCTCGCCAAAAGATGTTTTTTTTTCTTAGTTTCTTTTGGAAATAGTGCGCAAACACACCTCTCCACCTGGCGAAACGTGAACTTCTACGATCTACTGTGGATCATACTCTTCGTCTGAGGTGACTGCTAGCGTTCGAAGAACATCACGATTACACTAACCAATCACGCGATGCTATTATTTCCTTCTGGCCAATCACATGATTAAACGTTCGTCCTACTGCTATACTGCAACAAACGTTTCGTCTGTTGCGTTTTAAAATACGTTAGAAGCTGGAAATGCAGAGATTGTATTGTTGTATTCAAAATAGGATTATCCTGCACCACACGTCACAATAGATAATATACCGCATTCCAAAGATGCGCGAATATTACTCTTATCAAATGAACTGCGCAAAGCGGTTAGTAGCGGTAGGATGTCGCTAATTTTACGAGTTCGCAGTTGTTTTTTTTTACTCGAAAACGTTCGTTCAATTAACTTCTTCAAATCTCTATCATCAGTAATTATTTAACATATTTTATTTCGAAACTTTATAAGATAGTGATTACAGAAAAATTCGTAAGTTAATTAACAACTAATAAAATGAAAAACAAAACACGTAAATAATAACGTTCAGTAAGCCTGAAATACACCAGTAGGAAACAAAAATGAATAAACCTCTCAAAGATACGAATAATGAATTTTAAAAACTGATCCGATCCATTTCAGTTTCTTTTGTTTTCTTCTTTCAAGCTCTTAGTCACTTTAGAAATCGAAGCGCATATCACAATCTGGTTTGATTAGTCAGATAAAACCTGATATGTTATTAAGAAATTTCCAATATAAAATCAACATTAATAAACCTTTATAAATACACCAATGTGTCGCCCCCTTTCTGTGCATTATACAGCCGGCTTAAATACAATAAAATTTAACCTTCAATTAAAAATAAAATTATATCAATTCGCTGTACTGCACGTGGGATCTAATTAAGTCTAATTTTACAAATTTACATGAAAGTACGAATATATTTCGGTTTCTGAAAATGACGTGGTACTACGAGTTGAAACTGATCAGTTCCCAACTATGCAACAACAAAAATTGTTTTCATTACGCACACGTCGCACACACAGAAAAAAAAAACATATTTTAACGAATTTACAGAATTATTCCACTCATTAAGCCAGTGTTTCGTAAAAAGTTTCATTATTTTATATCCGTTTACAACATAATAAATAATTACTATAACATCCGTTGGAATGAGAAGTGAAAGTAGAATCGGTGAACATTAAAATTAGTGGTTTGCGCACGAGGTTTTAGTAATTAAAGATGTGTCTCACAGCGATAAAAGTTTGGGAAACTTGTTACAAATTTTATGTAGTTTGGAATGTAGACCCCAAAGACACAGAAATGCGCAAGCTATTCACTGTTCTTCAAACCTTATAAGTTACTGGAATTTCAAACAAATACTACCGTGACTTTAATTATTACAATAATAATGGTGTCGGTATTAAATCACGAGCCTTAAGACATGTTGAAGTGATTAATTTACCAGACGAGTTTGTGGAAAGTACAAAATACGAAAGTCCACACACATACACCAGTGATGTTCTGTGTCCCAGCACGTTTTGTTTTTTAAATACCAGAACATTCAACTTAAAATTTTGTGCTTTTAAGTACCATGCAAGGTTGAACAGAGAAGTCGTTACCCACTAAACGCCTTACCCCTCATTCAATGAATGGCGAAGTTCCAATCAATAAGTGTCTTTAACATGGATACCACACACAACACTTATCTGGGTCACAGCGTTTCCTAGACATGCACCATAAAGGATTTTCGGAGTACTTGAAATTACAAAGACTGATACAACTCAAGAACTGTTATGTTTCATTGCAAATGTCAAACATTTGTGGAACACGACAGCCAGTTGTCACACGTATACAGGACACTAACTTTTCCAACTTTTTAAGGTTCACCAATGTCAAACGAACTCCAACCTTCGGGGAACGATAAATGCAGACGTTCGGCGATATAAAAAAATGTTTACTTACATTTAAAGAGTTATCTTGAAATAGGTTATGGTTGAATTTCGCGCAAAACTACACGAGGGCTATCTGCGCTAGCCGTCCCTAATTTAGCAGTGTAAGACTAGAGGGAAGGCAGCTAGTCACCACCACCCACCGCAAACTCTTGGACTACTCTTTTACCAACGAATAGTGGGATTGATCGTCACATTACAACGCCCCCACGGCTGAAAGGGCGAGCATATTTAGTGCGACGGGGATTCGAACGCGCAACCCTCAGATTACGAGTCGAACGCCTTAATCCACCTGGTCATGCCAAGCCTGAATTAGTATGAAACTTAAATTAAAATGACACAATTCACTAACATTCCACAATATACATATGTTGATCGTTGTGAGTGAAAAAAACAAAAACAAAACTGAAACCACACTACTTTACTACCTTTAACCACGGGTAAGAGGGAAACTTGTATGTCAAATTTCAACAGCTTCTGAAAAGAAGAAAATCGAGTGAATCCACGTGACGATTTTTATCATTTGCAAAAAAAAGTGGGCGTGGAATGTGACATTTGTTTTTCTTACAAGTACACGATGTTATATATAAACCATTAGGGTACAGCGCTACCTACGCAGTATACCTCGAAATTCTTGCTTTTGGTATCAAAAACTGATCTGCTCATCCACAGACGTAATTACTCAAGTGCACTGTTACAATGAAACACGTCAATTTTATTAAACGGCTTCAGATGCTTTCGCCTTTGTTTTTACAGACAACGTCAAGCACTTTATAATAAAGCTAAACCAAAGATCTACTTGAACAACCAACGAGAGATACGCACGAAGATAACACCGCGCGTGTCTGCTTTCTGAAACGAAGTGCTTTTAAATCATCTGGACTTCAAAGTTAAAAGTATCGTACATACGTTGAGTCACTTCACGAAATGAACTCACAGTAATACTGAACTGAAAGAGCCGTCTCCAAGGTACCTGTAGATTATGCCTACAGACTTGGATGTATGTAATTTCATTCATTTGATAAGAACTTTCACTTTTGAAAGCTTAGAATAATAAATTCACTCAGTAACTTCTCAGAAGCTAGGGGAGTTAAGATACTAGAAACACCAAAAACATTAAGTCACTCAAATGTTACCGAGCAGAACGATACAACATAGTGTAACAAAGCAAGGCACGAAACTAGGATACCCTAATTACACCCAGCTTTTAAAAAACAGGCAGTATTCAAGTTCAATACCTGAAAGATGAGGCATTACAACTGTTATGTATTGTAATAGGTATATTTATCATTCAGCGACTGCGGGATTGTGGTCTCAAAAAAATATGCACTGTAAACCTTCTATTAACACGCGTCTCAGAAGATATATTGTAAAGACTTCACAAAAGACTTGCTTCTGACGCATACCTCTGAAACATGAATCTTATAACTCGCTTCTGAAAACGGTACGACTCCCTAATATGGAGTCAAGACTGAAAGACCAAACTATCAATACAATAAAAAATACGCATCTTATTGTAGAACATTTAAATAATCGAACACCCAAGTTTTAGTAAATATCTAGACATTTCCATTCAGAGGTTTACTTGTATTCAAGAGGCCAATAGAAGGCAAATGACCGGGTCAAACTTTGCACAGCTGAATATCCTGTATTGTGTTATCGCTACTTAAGGAAATATACACAATATTTACTATATACAACAAGAAACGAACACGAAATAATAAAAGGAAAATAACTGTAATAACATGTACTTGATTGTTTGTTCTTTTGGTAAAATGGTATACTGACTAAAACAGATACACCTGCACTTCAGTCAAGCGTATAGTATACGTGGGATTGGTGGTAAAGACAATTAACTGATGTTAGTCGAAGCTCTGTGCATTTCCTAGAACCTAAAAGAAAACGGCCTGTAACGTCAGGATGGTGTGACAGCTATAATAAAAACAAATCATAACGTCCAAGACTGGTACGTTTTCAGTTCCTTCCATGTTTCTGTGCAGGTGGAAGATAATTTGGAAGTGGTTGTTGCTCTTTTTATAGTAGCATAACATTATAATTAAGAATACTTCAAAAACACGCGTTCATTACTACACGAAATAGAACAGTTCCACACAAGTTCCCTCTGTGTTATTAATATGAAGCAACCGAGAAATATGTTAACAGTCTGAAGGTGTGTTTTCATTGGAACATCGTCTGTGGTCAGTTTCATGTCAACAATACCGATAGCAGTAAGTTGTGGTGTGCGAATACTAAATTACTTGGTGTTTAAGAATTTCGCTCAAAGATAAGCGAGGACTACCTGCGCGTCCCCCCCAGTGACCCAGCGGCATGTCTGCGGACTTACACACTAAAATCCGGGTTTTGATACCCGTGGTGGGCAGAGCACAGATAGCCCATTGTGTAGCTTTGTGCTTAATTCAAAACAAACAAACAAAACAGACCGACTACCTACGCTAGTCGTTCCTAATTTAACAGCTAGTCATCACCACCAACTCTGGGTCTGCTCTTTTATCAACGAATAGTGGGATTGACTGTCACGTTATAATGCTCCTACCATTGAAAGGGGAAAGATGTTTGGTGGAAGTGGGATTCGAACCTGAGACCTTCAGATTCCGAGTCGAGTACCCTAACCACCTGCCCAACACTAATAATCAAACGTACTGTTTGGAAGAACATCGTCTGTAGTCAGCTTCTTACCAACAATACAGACTGTATTATAAAAGAGGAAAAGCTACATACAATTGTTATATTGAGCATGTTCAAGTTTGAAAGTTTTAAGTTGTTTAATCACGTAACGTTGACTAAAGTATTACCTGCATAACCGAGAAAACAAAACGATTGCGAACTCCGCAGAGTATCAGTTTTTTGATAGTTCAACAGTTGTAATTTAAATAAGTGTTCAATAAACAAAATGTAAGCTTCTTGTGCACAACAAACAGAATAGAAATAAGACGTTCTCTAACGTTCGTTTCGTTTATTCAATTATTCGAGAGTTATTGTTTA
This sequence comes from Tachypleus tridentatus, assembly GCF_004210375.1. Classification (NCBI taxonomy): domain Eukaryota; kingdom Metazoa; phylum Arthropoda; class Merostomata; order Xiphosura; family Limulidae; genus Tachypleus; species Tachypleus tridentatus. Next base: position 15,546,713 of record NC_134828.1, read on the forward strand.
CAATCATATAGTTTCTCATTAACAGTGATAAATGTCAGAGTTCTCCTGCTCCTTCATTACTCCTGACTACTTTATAACTTCTCTGAAAACGACACTCCTCGAGGTACTTGAAAAAGACCTCCACACGTCTGGTCCGATTAACTTCTGCGTTAGGGTAAGAAAAGTTTTAAGCACAGAGAACTGGGATTCCAAGAGAATAAGGGATAAAAATTCCTATGACCTATTCGTTCTCACTGACTCTGCAAACTTACTTCCAGAATCGTATATGGCGCTTTGGGGGATATTTCATACAGCTAAGAACAGCCCCTGAACCACCCCGAGTCAGCCTACCCAGTTTGATCCTGCTGGTTCCAAAATTGTGGGAGGAGTTAGCGGGCAAACAAATGCACAAACACATAGCGTAAATTGATATAGAGCAGTAGCACAGTGAACGTTAAGGTTTAGAATGACGTACTTGCTAAGAAATAGTCTATAATCGTGTCTTACTAATAACACTGATTAAACAAACATACCAGATAAAAGTCGTAGTGAACGTACTAATCACTTGAAACTGATTTTATTTTCATGCCACCCGTATTTTTGTTTCTAAGCTTTGGATTTCACAATAACAACATGTACTGGTTCACTGATCCTGCTACATCTGTCCAACAGCAGCCACCAGGTCTGGTGGTCAATAAATGAAGAGCTTTATAAAGTTACACCTGTCCACACAAACACACACTATCCTGTCTGGTGTCAATAAATGAAGAGCTTTATAAAGTTACACCTGTCCACACAAACACACACTATCCTGTCTGGTGTCAATACATGAAGAGCTTTATAAAGTTACACCTGTCTCTACAAACACACACTATCCTGTCTGGTGTCAATAAATGAAGAGCTTTATAAAGTTACACCTGTCCACACAAACACACACTATCCTGTCTGGTGTCAATGAATGAAGAGCTTTATAAAGTTACACCTGTCCACACAAACACACACTATCCTGTCTGGTGTCAATAAATGAAGAGCTTTATAAAGTTACACTTGTCCACACAAACACACACTATCCTGTCTGGTGTCAATAAATGAAGAGCTTTATAAAGTTACACCTGTCCACACAAACACACACTATTCTGTCTGGTGTCAATAAATGAAGAGCTTTATAAAGTTACACCTGTCTACACAAACACACACTATCCTGTCTGGTGTCAATGAATGAAGAGCTTTATAAAGTTACACCTGTCTATACAAACACACACTATCCTGTCTGGTGTCAATAAATGAAGAGCTTTATAAAGTTACACCTGTCTCTACAAACACACACTATCCTGTCTGGTGTCAATAAATGAAGAGCTTTATAAAGTTACACCTGTCTCTACAAACACACACTATCCTGTCTGGTGTCAATAAATGAAGAGCTTTATAAAGTTACACCTGTCCACACAAACACACACTATCCTGTCTGGTGTCAATAAAGGAAGAGCTTTATAAAGTTACACCTGTCCACACAAACACACACTATCCTGTCTGGTGTCAATAAATGAAGAGCTTTATAAAGTTACACTTGTCCACACAAACACACACTATCCTGTCTGGTGTCAATAAATGAAGAGCTTTATAAAGTTACACCTGTCCACACAAACACACACTATTCTGTCTGGTGTCAATAAATGAAGAGCTTTATAAAGTTACACCTGTCCACACAAACACACACTATCCTGTCTGGTGTCAATGAATGAAGAGCTTTATAAAGTTACACCTGTCCACACAAACACACACTATTCTGTCTGGTGTCAATAAATGAAGAGCTTTATAAAGTTACACCTGTCTATACAAACACACACTATCCTGTCTGGTGTCAATAAATGAAGAGCTTTATAAAGTTACACCTGTCTCTACAAACACACACTATCCTGTCTGGTGTCAATAAATGAAGAGCTTTATAAAGTTACACCTGTCTCTACAAACACACACTATCCTGTTTGGTGTCAATGAATGAAGAGCTGTATAAAGTTACACCTGTCCACACAAACACACACTATCCTGTTTGGTGTCAATGAATGAAGAGCTGTATAAAGTTACACCTGTCCACACAAACACACACTATCCTGTTTGGTGTCAATGAATGAAGAGCTGTATAAAGTTACACCTGTCCACACAAACACACACTATCCTGTCTGGTGTCAATAAATGAAGAGCTTTATAAAGTTACACCTGTCCACACAAACACACACTATCCTGTTTGGTGTCAATAAATGAAGAGCTTTATAAAGTTACACCTGTCTCTACAAACACACACTATCCTGTCTGGTGTCAATAAATGAAGAGCTTTATAAAGTTACACCTGTCCACACAAACACACACTATCCTGTCTGGTGTCAATAAAGGAAGAGCTTTATAAAGTTACACATGTCCACACAAACACACACTATCCTGTCTGGTGTCAATAAAGGAAGAGCTTTATAAAGTTACACATGTCCACACAAACACACACTATCCTGTCTGGTGTCAATGAATGAAGAGCTTTATAAAGTTACACCTGTCCACACAAACACACACTATCCTGTTTGGTGTCAATGAATGAAGAGCTGTATAAAGTTACACCTGTCCACACAAACACACACTATCCTGTTTGGTGTCAATGAATGAAGAGCTGTATAAAGTTACACCTGTCCACACAAACACACACTATCCTGTCTGGTGTCAATAAAGGAAGAGCTTTATAAAGTTACACCTGTCCACACAAACACACACTATCCTGTCTGGTGTCAATAAATGAAGAGCTATATAAAGTTACACCTGTCCACACAAACACACACTATCCTGTCTGGTGTCAATAAATGAAGAGCTTTATAAAGTTACACCTGTCCACACAAACACACACTATCCTGTTTGGTGTCAATGAATGAAGAGCTGTATAAAGTTACACCTGTCCACACAAACACACACTATCCTGTTTGGTGTCAATGAATGAAGAGCTGTATAAAGTTACACCTGTCCACACAAACACACACTATCCTCTCTGGTGTCAATAAATGAAGAGCTTTATAAAGTTACACCTGTCCACACAAACACACACTATCCTGTCTGGTGTCAATAAATGAAGAGCTTTATAAAGTTACACCTGTCCACACAAACACACACTATCCTGTCTGGTGTCAATAAATGAAGAGCTTTATAAAGTTACACCTGTCCACACAAACACACACTATCCTGTTTGGTGTCAATGAATGAAGAGCTGTATAAAGTTACACCTGTCCACACAAACACACACTATCCTGTCTGGTGTCAATAAATGAAGAGCTTTATAAAGTTACACCTGTCCACACAAACACACACTATCCTGTCTGGTGTCAAAACATGAAGAGCTTTATAAAGTTACACCTGTCCACACAAACACACACTATCCTGTCTGGTGTCAATACATGAAGAGCTTTATAAAGTTACACCTGTCCACACAAACACACACTATTCTGTCTGGTGTCAATGAATGAAGAGCTTTATAAAGTTACACTTGTCCACACAAACACACACTATCCTGTCTGGTGTCAATAAATGAAGAGCTTTATAAAGTTACACTTGTCCACACAAACACACACTATCCTGTCTGGTGTCAATAAATGAAGAGCTTTATAAAGTTACACCTGTCCACACAAACACACACTATCCTGTCTGGTGTCAATGAATGAAGAGCTGTATAAAGTTACACCTGTCCACACAAACACACACTATCCTGTCTGGTGTCAATGAATGAAGAGCTGTATAAAGTTACACATGTCCACACAAACACACACTATCCTGTCTGGTGTCAATAAATGAAGAGCTATATAAAGTTACACCTGTCCACACAAACACACACTATCCTGTCTGGTGTCAATAAATGAAGAGCTTTATAAAGTTACACCTGTCCACACAAACACACACTATCCTGTCTGGTGTCAATGAATGAAGAGCTTTATAAAGTTACACCTGTCTCTACAAACACACACTATCCTGTCTGGTGTCAATAAATGAAGAGCTTTATAAAGTTACACCTGTCTCTACAAACACACACTATCCTGTCTGGTGTCAATAAATGAAGAGCTTTATAAAGTTACACCTGTCCACACAAACACACACTATCCTGTCTGGTGTCAATAAAGGAAGAGCTTTATAAAGTTACACCTGTCCACACAAACACACACTATCCTGTCTGGTGTCAATAAATGAAGAGCTTTATAAAGTTACACTTGTCCACACAAACACACACTATCCTGTCTGGTGTCAATAAATGAAGAGCTTTATAAAGTTACACCTGTCCACACAAACACACACTATTCTGTCTGGTGTCAATAAATGAAGAGCTTTATAAAGTTACACCTGTCCACACAAACACACACTATCCTGTCTGGTGTCAATGAATGAAGAGCTTTATAAAGTTACACCTGTCCACACAAACACACACTATTCTGTCTGGTGTCAATAAATGAAGAGCTTTATAAAGTTACACCTGTCTATACAAACACACACTATCCTGTCTGGTGTCAATAAATGAAGAGCTTTATAAAGTTACACCTGTCTCTACAAACACACACTATCCTGTCTGGTGTCAATAAATGAAGAGCTTTATAAAGTTACACCTGTCTCTACAAACACACACTATCCTGTTTGGTGTCAATGAATGAAGAGCTGTATAAAGTTACACCTGTCCACACAAACACACACTATCCTGTTTGGTGTCAATGAATGAAGAGCTGTATAAAGTTACACCTGTCCACACAAACACACACTATCCTGTTTGGTGTCAATGAATGAAGAGCTGTATAAAGTTACACCTGTCCACACAAACACACACTATCCTGTCTGGTGTCAATAAATGAAGAGCTTTATAAAGTTACACCTGTCCACACAAACACACACTATCCTGTTTGGTGTCAATAAATGAAGAGCTTTATAAAGTTACACCTGTCTCTACAAACACACACTATCCTGTCTGGTGTCAATAAATGAAGAGCTTTATAAAGTTACACCTGTCCACACAAACACACACTATCCTGTCTGGTGTCAATAAAGGAAGAGCTTTATAAAGTTACACATGTCCACACAAACACACACTATCCTGTCTGGTGTCAATAAATGAAGAGCTTTATAAAGTTACACCTGTCCACACAAACACACACTATCCTGTTTGGTGTCAATGAATGAAGAGCTGTATAAAGTTACACCTGTCCACACAAACACACACTATCCTGTTTGGTGTCAATGAATGAAGAGCTGTATAAAGTTACACCTGTCCACACAAACACACACTATCCTGTTTGGTGTCAATGAATGAAGAGCTGTATAAAGTTACACCTGTCCACACAAACACACACTATCCTGTCTGGTGTCAATAAAGGAAGAGCTTTATAAAGTTACACCTGTCCACACAAACACACACTATCCTGTCTGGTGTCAATAAATGAAGAGCTTTATAAAGTTACACCTGTCCACACAAACACACACTATCCTGTCTGGTGTCAATGAATGAAGAGCTTTATAAAGTTACACCTGTCCACACAAACACACACTATTCTGTCTGGTGTCAATAAATGAAGAGCTTTATAAAGTTACACCTGTCTATACAAACACACACTATCCTGTCTGGTGTCAATAAATGAAGAGCTTTATAAAGTTACACCTGTCTCTACAAACACACACTATCCTGTCTGGTGTCAATAAATGAAGAGCTTTATAAAGTTACACCTGTCTCTACAAACACACACTATCCTGTTTGGTGTCAATGAATGAAGAGCTGTATAAAGTTACACCTGTCCACACAAACACACACTATCCTGTTTGGTGTCAATGAATGAAGAGCTGTATAAAGTTACACCTGTCCACACAAACACACACTATCCTGTTTGGTGTCAATGAATGAAGAGCTGTATAAAGTTACACCTGTCCACACAAACACACACTATCCTGTCTGGTGTCAATAAATGAAGAGCTTTATAAAGTTACACCTGTCCACACAAACACACACTATCCTGTTTGGTGTCAATAAATGAAGAGCTTTATAAAGTTACACCTGTCTCTACAAACACACACTATCCTGTCTGGTGTCAATAAATGAAGAGCTTTATAAAGTTACACCTGTCCACACAAACACACACTATCCTGTCTGGTGTCAATAAAGGAAGAGCTTTATAAAGTTACACATGTCCACACAAACACACACTATCCTGTCTGGTGTCAATAAATGAAGAGCTTTATAAAGTTACACCTGTCCACACAAACACACACTATCCTGTTTGGTGTCAATGAATGAAGAGCTGTATAAAGTTACACCTGTCCACACAAACACACACTATCCTGTTTGGTGTCAATGAATGAAGAGCTGTATAAAGTTACACCTGTCCACACAAACACACACTATCCTGTCTGGTGTCAATAAAGGAAGAGCTTTATAAAGTTACACCTGTCCACACAAACACACACTATCCTGTCTGGTGTCAATAAATGAAGAGCTATATAAAGTTACACCTGTCCACACAAAACACACACTATCCTGTCTGGTGTCAATAAATGAAGAGCTTTATAAAGTTACACCTGTCCACACAAACACACACTATCCTGTCTGGTGTCAATAAATGAAGAGCTTTATAAAGTTACACCTGTCCACACAAACACACACTATCCTGTTTGGTGTCAATGAATGAAGAGCTGTATAAAGTTACACATGTCCACACAAACACACACTATCCTGTCTGGTGTCAATAAATGAAGAGCTTTATAAAGTTACACCTGTCCACACAAACACACACTATCCTGTCTGGTGTCAATACATGAAGAGCTTTATAAAGTTACACCTGTCCACACAAACACACACTATCCTGTCTGGTGTCAATACATGAAGAGCTTTATAAAGTTACACCTGTCCACACAAACACACACTATTCTGTCTGGTGTCAATGAATGAAGAGCTTTATAAAGTTACACTTGTCCACACAAACACACACTATCCTGTCTGGTGTCAATAAATGAAGAGCTTTATAAAGTTACACTTGTCCACACAAACACACACTATCCTGTCTGGTGTCAATAAATGAAGAGCTTTATAAAGTTACACCTGTCCACACAAACACACACTATCCTGTCTGGTGTCAATGAATGAAGAGCTGTATAAAGTTACACCTGTCCACACAAACACACACTATCCTGTCTGGTGTCAATGAATGAAGAGCTGTATAAAGTTACACCTGTCCACACAAACACACACTATCCTGTCTGGTGTCAATGAATGAAGAGCTGTATAAAGTTACACATGTCCACACAAACACACACTATCCTGTCTGGTGTCAATAAATGAAGAGCTATATAAAGTTACACCTGTCCACACAAACACACACTATCCTGTCTGGTGTCAATAAATGAAGAGCTTTATAAAGTTACACCTGTCCACACAAACACACACTATCCTGTCTGGTGTCAATGAATGAAGAGCTGTATAAAGTTACACATGTCCACACAAACACACACTATCCTGTCTGGTGTCAATAAATGAAGAGCTATATAAAGTTACACCTGTCCACACAAACACACACTATCCTGTCTGGTGTCAATAAATGAAGAGCTTTATAAAGTTACACCTGTCCACACAAACACACACTATCCTGTCTGGTGTCAATGAATGAAGAGCTGTATAAAGTTACACATGTCCACACAAACACACACTATCCTGTCTGGTGTCAATAAATGAAGAGCTATATAAAGTTACACCTGTCCACACAAACACACACTATCCTGTCTGGTGTCAATAAATGAAGAGCTTTATAAAGTTACACCTGTCCACACAAACACACACTATCCTGTCTGGTGTCAATGAATGAAGAGCTTTATAAAGTTACACCTGTCCACACAAACACACACTATCCTGTCTGGTGTCAATGAAGGAAGAGCTTTATAAAGTTACACCTGTCCACACAAACACACACTATCCTGTCTGGTGTCAATGAAGGAAGAGCTTTATAAAGTTACACCTGTCCACACAAACACACACTATCCTGTCTGGTGTCAATGAAGGGAAGAGCTTTATAAAGTTACACCTGTCCACACAAACACACACTATCCTGTCTGGTGTCAATGAATGAAGAGCTTTATAAAGTTACACCTGTCCACACAAACACACACTATCCTGTCTGGTGTCAATAAAGGAAGAGCTTTATAAAGTTACACCTGTCCACACAAACACACACTATCCTGTCTGGTGTCAATAAATGAAGAGCTTTATAAAGTTACACCTGTCCACACAAACACACACTATTCTGTCTGGTGTCAATAAATGAAGAGCTTTATAAAGTTACACCTGTCCACACAAACACACACTATCCTGTCTGGTGTCAATAAATGAAGAGCTTTATAAAGTTACACCTGTCCACACAAACACACACTATCCTGTTTGGTGTCAATGAATGAAGAGCTGTATAAAGTTACACCTGTCCACACAAACACACACTATCCTGTCTGGTGTCAATAAATGAAGAGCTTTATAAAGTTACACCTGTCTCTACAAACACACACTATCCTGTCTGGTGTCAATAAATGAAGAGCTTTATAAAGTTACACCTGTCCACACAAACACACACTATCCTGTCTGGTGTCAATGAATGAAGAGCTTTATAAAGTTACACCTGTCCACACAAACACACACTATCCTGTCTGGTGTCAATGAATGAAGAGCTTTATAAAGTTACACCTGTCCACACAAACACACACTATCCTGTCTGGTGTCAATGAATGAAGAGCTTTATAAAGTTACACCTGTCCACACAAACACACACTATCCTGTCTGGTGTCAATAAAGGAAGAGCTTTATAAAGTTACACCTGTCCACACAAACACACACTATCCTGTCTGGTGTCAATGAATGAAGAGCTTTATAAAGTTACACCTGTCTATACAAAGACACACTATCCTGTCTGGTGTCAATGAAGGAAGAGCTTTATAAAGTTACACCTGTCCACACAAACACACACTATTCTGTCTGGTGTCAATAAATGAAGAGCTTTATAAAGTTACACCTGTCCACACAAACACACACTATCCTGTTTGGTGTCAATGAATGAAGAGCTTTATAAAGTTACACTTGTCCACACAAACACACACTATCCTGTCTGGTGTCAATAAATGAAGAGCTTTATAAAGTTACACCTGTCCACACAAACACACACTATCCTGTCTGGTGTCAATAAAGGAAGAGCTTTATAAAGTTACACCTGTCCACACAAACACACACTATCCTGTCTGGTGTCAATGAAGGAAGAGCTTTATAAAGTTACACCTGTCCACACAAACACACACTATCCTGTCTGGTGTCAATGAAGGAAGAGCTTTATAAAGTTACACCTGTCCACACAAACACACACTATCCTGTCTGGTGTCAATGAATGAAGAGCTTTATAAAGTTACACCTGTCCACACAAACACACACTATCCTGTCTGGTGTCAATAAAGGAAGAGCTTTATAAAGTTACACCTGTCCACACAAACACACACTATCCTGTCTGGTGTCAATAAAGGAAGAGCTTTATAAAGTTACACCTGTCCACACAAACACACACTATCCTGTCTGGTGTCAATAAAGGAAGAGCTTTATAAAGTTACACCTGTCCACACAAACACACACTATCCTGTCTGGTGTCAATGAATGAAGAGCTTTATAAAGTTACACCTGTCTATACAAAGACACACTATCCTGTCTGGTGTCAATAAATGAAGAGCTTTATAAAGTTACACCTGTCCACACAAACACACACTATCCTGTCTGGTGTCAATGAAGGAAGAGCTTTATAAAGTTACACCTGTCCACACAAACACACACTATCCTGTCTGGTGTCAATGAAGGAAGAGCTTTATAAAGTTACACCTGTCCACACAAACACACACTATCCTGTCTGGTGTCAATGAAGGAAGAGCTTTATAAAGTTACACCTGTCCACACAAACACACACTATCCTGTCTGGTGTCAATGAAGGAAGAGCTTTATAAAGTTACACCTGTCCACACAAACACACACTATTCTGTCTGGTGTCAATAAATGAAGAGCTTTATAAAGTTACACCTGTCCACACAAACACACACTATCCTGTTTGGTGTCAATGAATGAAGAGCTTTATAAAGTTACACTTGTCCACACAAACACACACTATCCTGTCTGGTGTCAATAAATGAAGAGCTTTATAAAGTTACACCTGTCCACACAAACACACACTATCCTGTCTAGTGTCAATGAATGAAGAGCTTTATAAAGTTACACCTGTCCACACAAACACACACTATCCTGTCTGGTGTCAATAAAGGAAGAGCTTTATAAAGTTACACCTGTCCACACAAACACACACTATCCTGTCTGGTGTCAATGAATGAAGAGCTTTATAAAGTTACACCTGTCTATACAAAGACACACTATCCTGTCTGGTGTCAATAAAGGAAGAGCTTTATAAAGTTACACCTGTCCACACAAACACACACTATCCTGTCTGGTGTCAATGAATGAAGAGCTGTATAAAGTTACACCTGTCCACACAAACACACACTATCCTGTCTGGTGTCAATAAATGAAGAGCTTTATAAAGTTACACCTGTCCACACAAACACACACTATCCTGTCTGGTGTCAATGAATGAAGAGCTTTTTAAATAGCTGAAGACCCTTGTTTTCATGTGTTGTGTCAAGTTGTATAAATTTAAACCTATTTAATTGAATAAACCAACACTTAGGGTTACAGAATGTGTGTGAAATTCGAACATGAGCCTCTGTTACACTCAAACGTCCCTATGTTTAACTTTCAAAACATTAAACAGAGAATAACATTAAAATTCTAATCATGTAGTACCACATGCTACTAAACAATTACCACAACTCAAAACTCGAGAAACGTTACGAATCTTCTTCAAATCGACAACATTAAATCAGAGGATTACGACTGCGTGAAAACTGTTTAAAATTCTTGCACAAAGCTAATACATATATATATATTATCCGCACAAAGGCTTCTCTCAATTTTAACTGACATAATCAGAACGAACACAATCAGCAGTAGACACCTATAACCCTCCGAATACTTTTGTGTAACCGAATATTATGATTTGACAGTTTCTCTTCCAGCGCACTCATACACACGACTCCAGAGTGCGGAACGCCTTTGAATTTTGCTGGAGCGGATTCACATTCAGGTCACACTCACTGTTTGGCCACGCCGGGTCCACCACATGAAGAATTACTTTTCAACAAAATCAAGACAAATAAAATACATCATTGTTTACTATACATGATGTGATTTTAATGGTTGTAATTAATCTTACTTCTTTTCGTAGTAACTGAATGTCATTTTATTACTATTCTACCACAGATGTTTTTAGCAATGTAAACTGTCTCCACCCTCGTCAGTTTCGCCAGTGCATAAAGCCGCTGGTGTCAAAGAGCTTTCAAAGTTTAAAAACTCAGCGAAGTGTAGTAACGCGGAACATGTGTTACAAGGACTGCAGACACACGTGTGTACTTAAGGGAATGTCTAACATACACGAGTGTAATTATTTCATTAACCTTTTATTTATATGTTTAACACTGTCACGTGTTCAATACACAGCATGCAAAAGATCGAACAAATATTCATAATTCTTCTGAAACCTTCTTCGTTATTAAGCACAAAGATACACATTTATGTACCTCTTTTTACCAATGATTGAAGTTTTCCCACGGGGGGGGGGACCTTGTATTCCAGTTTCGTTCAAAACAATCGAATAATGAATTTGAATCCTCGTTTTGAATTCAAATACCCGTATTTAGCAAGAGCTCTCTTCCCTTCCTCAGTACAATTCAACCATTAGTCAATTATCTGCGAAAAATTATTCTGTTCGTGTCTTCCCAGATGTGAATTCTGTTTCTAATGGGCCTAGTTTTATGTCACTATCCAAAACTACGGAACAACAACACTAAAAAACCAGTGACTGTATCAATAGTGACAGAAAAACTGATTATACAGTAAAGTTACCAATACCGATGTTTCCAATCCAACTGGCATTTTAAACAGCAAGTAAAAGACCCATATGGTTCAGGTATATCCATTTGCAATCTATAACCGCTGATAAGCGTGAGAGCAACCATTTTGTCAACACGCCGTCCAGTGTGTTACTGTTAAAAAACAGGGAAAGTTGTAACGCTTACACAGTTGAGAACTCGGAGCGCATTCCGTATACCGAAACATCAATGGTAAGCCTTTCGACCCGCAGCCCAGCAAGCCAACTCCTAACCTATACAATAGAATACGCAAATACTACATCATTACTATTACTGTATTTAATTCTATGCAGATTATCGAAGACAAAGTCAAGAATATAGTTTTTTGTCTTTCTTTTTTGTTTGCTCTCAATAATTTAAAAACATTGTTACACCATTAATTACATTTGATCACAAAAGCCTCTAGTAAGATAATCACGGATATGTTACCATGTATCTCGGACTTTACACAATGGTGCACTTCTGACGATAAAATTTATCATAACTGATAATATAAAAACTTAATAAAAACAATTCCGGAAGCGAGAAAGTGACTGCGCGCGCACTCCCCCACCGCGGCTAGCAAGATTGAAACGATTTTTGTTGTTTTCAGCGCACAGCTACACAGTGGCTATCTGCGTTCAGTTCACAGCAGAGGATCGAATCCTACATTTTAGAATTGTTAGTCTGTAAACTTATCACTAACCCGACATGCAAAGAATTCAACTCGCAAAGACCAGAAGACCATTTACTAAATTAACACATCGACCACGTTTCATTTCTTTCTTGGCAGCCTAATATACAAGATAAAAAAGTAATTTAAAAACCTACAAATAGAGGTCGTAAAAAAAGCAAAAAACAAAACTGGACATTGATAACTCAACCTACAAACCCCTATTTTAAACCTGCAAATAGAGGACGTAAAAGCACGAAAACAAAACTGGACATTAATAACTCAACCGACAAACCCCTATTTTAAACCTGCAAATAGAGGTCGTAAAAGCACGAAAACAAGACTGGACATTAATAACTCAACCGACAAACCCCTATTTTAGTTTCATGCTGTTACCTAGAATTACATTACGTGGAGTCAAGATAAGGATTTGTTGTTTGAGTAAAGTCTATAATATTTCTAGCCTGGTCTTTTTTTTTTTTACCATTCCTATTTCCAGATTTTTAATTTCCCATTTTTTAATCCATCTTGTTTCCTGGATTCTTTTTATGCTCAACTATTGGTAAAGAATTACTTTAACTTTATATATTGTAATAATAATACATACAGTTAACAGCCAGTTGATATGTACCATGATGATTTACTGTAACTACTGGCTGTTTGATCGCATTTATTCGAGATGTAAAATGTTAAGTTGCAGCTGGAGATTGTCTCACGTAGAATTGTTTGAAAATATAGTGAATATTTATAGTTTCTGTGAAACTATAATCCTCTCTCTCACATATATATAAAATTCATATATACCTAGACTATAAAACAATAATCTAGCGCGTATAAAAGTTTACCAGTGGACAATCAGCCCTCTTTAAATTAAATATGTATCTTAAGGCATCGGTTTTAATAAACCTTCGTGTCTTTTAAAGTAATTATTCTACAAATATGTGTAATGAAATATAAAAATGTGTATTTTTTGCTCCTTCACTTCGTAAGTTGACTCCCTAAGAACACCGACTGTCGAGAGTACAAAGCACTGAGTATTCTACATGTGAGTGTTCATCTGTGATATTATTGGCTGATAATTCCTGTTTCACCCTATACTCAAGTTTTTTTAAAGGAGCACTAGTTATTTGTGGGAAAGCTATTTTCAACGGGTAATGATAAAATCGTTTACACTAGAATTATGACGTCATTTTAGCTTATGTAAAATACAAGAGGTACAAATCAACTTTCCAATTCCCCTGTGACCTTCGCAGTAACTTATTTAACATTCTATAACCGGTCTGCGTGCAATATTCCAAGGTGTCTTTTGTTGTAGGCTTGCTTGCTTGTTTTTAAATCTCGCGCAAAGCTACACGAAGGCTATCTGCGCTAGCCGTCTCTAATTTGGCAGTGAACGACTAGAGGGAAGGCAGCTAGTCATCACAAAGATAACATCTAAAGATAGACCAAATTCATCTAACTGCACTTGGATATGAAGGCTAAAAGGATCAATGGCAGACTGTCTATTATGAAAAATTGTGGTCCATTTAGGAAGAAAACATAACCCCATGGGGGATGCTGGGGTAAAGGTCGAAGTTTTGAAACACACATCAAAGACAGTTGCAAACGACGAAGGTATAAAGGGGGTACATAGGACTCCATGTACAAACTCTGAACTGCCGAAGTGCAGAAGGCCCTGATGGTAAACAGGATCCAACATTTTCAAAGACTAGGTCCTGGCAGAGCCATAGACCAGAGACTCATAGTCCAGTTTTGATCGGATAAGGGCATGATGGATTTTTAGCATCGATTTGTCCTCAAGAAGGGAAAGAGAGGACAAGGAGAATGTTTAGAGCCCTTATACACTTGACACGTAATGGCTTGATGTGTGGAATAAAAATCAGCTTACGGTCAAAGATAAGCCCCAAGAACTTTGCTTCAGGGACAACGGGAATCACAACTTCACCAATACGGAGTTCATGATCAGGGTGAATACTCCCTTTGACGGCAAAAGTGCAGGCAAACAGGTTTGGAGTAATCTACAGATGGCTTACACACGATAGCAGGTTCAAATTCTGAGAGGGTAGTGAAAGACAACAGGTTAGCCTGGTCCAACGTCCATCGAGGCACGCGGGTCGGATGGCATCAACCACTGCTAGTCTCTCTCAAAATGATGGTAAAATTATCACTGTCCCACGGATTACTGTCGACCCTCCAAGAAAAGTAAGCAAAAAGTGAAGTGGAGCAGATAGAAAGATGTATAGCAGTAAAAGACTGACTAAGTGCACGAAAAATAAGTACAAGAACCTTTGATAGATTGTTTAGGCAGAGTATTCATGATGAAACTTCTTAAAATGAATGACAACTGAAGACGAAAGGCGGAAGCCTTTCGAAACATCGTCCTCTACACTTTGTGGTCCAAGAGCACTCTATGGCACGACCCCTCCCATCAATACTAGCACCACCCCAAAGAGGATTATGTCCATTAAAATTCCCCAATAGTAAAAAGGGGGATGGTAACTGCTCAGTGAGAACATCAAAGTCCGACTGATTATAGATCTCTTCAGGAGTCAGGTAGACAGAACAAATAGTGAAGGTACAATCCAAGAAAACACGGATGGCTACAGCCTTTAAGGGTGTATCAAGTGACAAAGACATGGTGGGCACATGCTGATCAACCAGCAATGCCACATTACCATGCACTCGTCCATCACACGACATGCCGTTTCTGTACAAGGAAAACTGCTGAAGGGTGACTGTATCAGCAGGTTTCAGAAAAGTTTCCTGTAAAGAGACACACAGGATGGTAAGAATCAATCAAGTCCTTAATGTTATCTATATTTGATCGAAAACCTCGACAGTTCCACTGGACCAGAGTGGTCATTTTTATTTATGTGGAAGAGAATGTGGCAGGGAGACCTTGTTTTTCTTTATTGGACAATTATCTATCAACCTCCATAGATCCTGCCCTGGGTTGAGTAGGCAGGCAGGTCTCTGCCTGAGAAGAACGATTCCAATGACTGAGGGCGTGAACGAATAGTTAATTTTCCTCTCAAGGCAACAGAAGAGGATGGACAAGAGGAAACACTTGAACCTGAAGGAAGTGGAACTGGACATTCACTGAAAGGAGTGGTAGAAACGAAGATGGAAGTAGACAGATGCGTCGACTTTAATTATGGAGGGCCCAAAATTAAGATGTTTTACAAACGACTCTGTTGGAAGCATGAAAAGTCCTGTCTACACTCCCACTGTGACAGTGGAATGGACTACTACAGCATATGTCAGAGTTAGGGACAATAATTTCCGAGCTTCTGGGTAGGCGATATTATTAACAAGTGTTGTACCTCTTTCTCTTTTACCTATTTAGGGCATGAAACAGGGTAAGAGCGGTGTAAGCCACTACAATTAACACAGGTGGTTCCAGGATGCACTTGTAAGCGTCGTGGTCTTTACCACCACAACGAACACGTGTCAAAGAACCACGACATGTTTTTGAGTGACCAAACTGCTGACACTGGAAACATCTGAAAGGGTTACGAATGTAAGGTCGTACTTTGCAGTTCAGATAACCCGCTTTGATTGTGCAGGAGGGCATGATCATGTAAATGTTACTATCGGAACACTGGTAGGGTCCATAATTCTGTCTTTACGAGCGAAGATTTGGCGCACCAAAGTAACGCCTTGGCCGGAGAAACCAGCGAGGATCTCCTACTCAGGAATGTTCTTTAAATCCCTCTCAACTATTACTCCTCTGGAAGAATTCAAAGTTGCATGGTGAGTAACCTCAATGGGTCTTTGATCAAGAGGAGTTTGGTATGTTGCAGTGAAGATGTTTCCACCAAAATGTCTCCAGAGCGCAACTTCTTTACTGACTTTGGGGAACTAGCAGCTCCCTCTAATCCCTTTTGAATAAAAAATGGAGACATCTGCCCTAAAGATATCTCAGATAAGGAATGAATAATCAGAAATCGAGGTGCAGAATCTGGCTGTAATATTGACTGTACAACAGAGTCGTTCATACGTGGCAGGTTTCCAATGATCTGTTGTTGTGTTTTCAAATTTTAATTTTTATTTATTTTGTCAGAAAGAGAGGTATCTATAATAAAGAAACTACATTTCAGTGCCCACTGACCCCACCTACCATGAAGCCCTACGAAGGGACACACAACAGTGCCAAACAAGGACACTGCAGCAACGTCAGGGTTTTGTGAGCACTATACCCAAACACCAGCACCAGATACAATGTCCACAACACCCACTGAGAACATCCAACACTGGTACTTGGTTGATCCTAGCCAAAGTGGACCAGCCGACTGACCCTAGGAGGGCCACCCAAAGGCCGCACGTCTACAGGAATTCAAGGCCAAAGTGGTGTGTTGGGTTGGACCCCTCAATTACCAGGATCCTCTCTTACTTTTCACGGGTCACCACGCACGCCAAACACGGAGGTGGATGTTCAGGTCCCAAAGAAGGTAAACTGAAAAAAAACGGAACCTCATCTGGGAGGCCCCCTCACCACGTACAGGAATCCACACCGAGGAGGCTAGCGATGTAAACGTCCAAAGCTCGAATCTCGGAAACTGCCACCAGATCATCACTTGGTAATATTTTTTTTTTATAAATAACCAGTATTTTGAGAAATAAATAAAATAACTGAAATTTTCACAAAAATGATATACTTCAGGTTTAAATACAAAATTAAAACAAAAGAAGTAACTTTCAATTATAAAATAAAAATGTTTTCCTTTAGTAAAAACCTCACGACTGTTGCAACAGAAAAGCGAGACACTTTCATCGATAACTGCGTCTACTAAGAAATACTTAAATAAAATCTACTCTGTGATGTAATGCTCTGATGACCGTTTATGTTTAACCTAAAATGTCAATAAAATCATTTTTTTCTGGTGTAGGGTACGAAGTGTGAGTAAATATTTGTAGAACTAAGATAATCTAGAAAAGGCCTCAGGCCTAATAGTCTTCCACGAAACTAGCAGTTATACCGGTATTTCTGATAATTTGTTTAGAGTGGGTTTTCTTTTCCTTGTAAGTTTAAAACGCATGTTGTTTTTCTTGCATATCAAAGTGGGCGTTCTCACGTCTATTAGGTCTTAAACAAAGTTACTATTAATAGATTAAGAAAATGATTTTTGTTTATTTGTTTATTGAATTTTGCACAAAGCTACTCGAGGGCTATCTGCGCTAGCCGTCCCAAATTTAGCAGTGTTAGGCTTGAGGGAAGGCAGCTAATCATCACCACCCACCGCCAACTCTTCGGCTACTCTTTTACCAACGAATAGTGGTATTGAGCATCACATTATAATGTCCCCACGGCTGAAAGGGCGAGCATGTTTGGCGCAATCCGGGATGCGTGAACCCGCGACCCTCAGATTACGAGTCGGACGCCTTAACACGCTTGACCATGCCGGACCGTTAAGGAAATGAGACAGGAACTTCAAAGGAGTCTTAACTTTGAGCAACTTCGTACTTACAGACACGTGGCCATAAGTATACATATATTTCCACGTGTTAAAGGTCTCTCTGGAGACATGTAAACTCGAACAATAATTAAACACTGCAAGTGTTATCGCACACAGTACCAACTACAAACCAAGCTTTCTAAACATTATAATGCATCACTAAGAACATTCGTTGTGAACGTGGATACAAATACACTTCAGAAACAAAAAAGAATACAAATCAGAATTCGGGGACAACAGTGATGCATCACTATAATGTCATAAGACCATAGAATAATGTGGAATAACACTAAAATAGCTGGACACGAACGCACGATAAAACATGGAGTCCTCAATAGCCGCGGCACTTGAAACTTCTTGAAGCGGACAGGATTAGAGCAAATTCATTTATACTTTTTTACCCCTTTTTATTGGATATATTTTTGTGAACCAGCAACACCAGAAATGGGGCTACGCGTATAGCGAATTCGATTTTACTACTCACACGAATCTCTTACAGCCTTAAGACCTAAAAAAAAATTCAGTTTGAATGTTAGATTAAATACATCTATGATACCTTGGGCGTAGTCAAATACGTCAATCGAAAGGATTTGACCTCTTGAGTCCAAAACTGTAATTATATTTCAAATTGGTCCAAAGATGACGGAGCTATGAGCTAAAAGTTTGTACCGGACATAAACAACAACACTCGGAGCCATTATGCCGCGACTATAAAAAAAAAAAAAATCTACATATACCTAATATACGCTCAATGAACTCGGCAAAACATGGATACCCTTCTTAAAACCATTCATATAGTTAGCCAAGCCTCAATGAAATGAGCCCTCGAATAAATATAGGTGATACTTGCCTAACAAGTAGATCCAGGATCGAAACTGTACTTTTCAGTTATTCCCTGAAAGTAGCCTGAGATACAAAAAGGCTAAAACATTATGCTCGTGAATAATATTTTAAATAAACGTATTTAATTACATGTTGGGTTGTTTTGAATTTCGCGCGAAGAAACACGAGGGCTACATGCGCTAGCCGTTCCTAATTTAGTAGTGAAATACTAGAGGGAAGACAGTTATCACCACTCACTGCCAATTCTTGGGTTACTCTTTTACCAACAAATAGTGTGATTGACCGAACCACTATAACACCTCCACGGCTGAAAGGGCGAGCATGTTTGGCGAGACGGAAATTCGAACCCAAGACCCTTAGATTGCGAGTGAAACGCCCTAACCACTTAGCCATGTCGGGCCCGCTGACAACGAATGGTGTACGACTCGTCACATATCTCTTTCTGGACGGTCTTCGTGATAAAATGATTCATAGTACCTTTGTTTTCCAACTTTAAATCCACGATCTAAGCACATTCATCAAATGAGTGTACGAATATTTTGCGTCTGAAAGGGCTGTCGCGTACCTTTACGAAAAGCAAAAAAAAAATTTACAGATACAACACGAAAAGAAAGTCCAGGAGTAGACGACAAAGACGGAACTCAAATTACAGCAGCCTTAGGAACCAACTTAAGAAAACACTATCCATATACAATTCTCCATAACCAAGAGCTTAGATTTACACAAGGTTTGGATCTAAGCCTACACCTGCACTTCAGAAGGTTTCACTCAGTACAACATAATCTCCTACATATACTATTATCATTACTGGATTAAACCTAAAGCCGTACATACTCAGAAGTATGTAAGAGCTTTCCAGCTGTGACTGGTACTGTTAAACATCAAGTTAACGTGTAACCTGCTCTCCTGCTTTTCAGTTTTACCTATTCCTATGTTTAGATGTCTCCAAATCAAGTTAATACGTAATTTGAGTTGTTTTCGCATAAGTTTCACTTATTCCTATTTTTACATGTCCTCAAACCAATTTTTTCATGTAAATTGAGTTTTCAAGAAACCAAAATTAGTCCACACAACCTAGAAATGTCAATCCTGTTTTCTTGCTAGTAAACAGTGGCACATACATAACATCCACACACACACACACAAATCCAATTATAGTACAGTAAACGAAAAATGCAAAACACAGCAGAATAAGCAGTCAATACTCTATCTTGACGTCACGAGTTGGATTCTCATTTCAAAACGTAAATATTTTTAAAACTACTTATTACACGCAGCCTAAGTTTTCTATGTTCTCTGCGATATACAGATTACTATTATTCGTGTCATCATTAATAACTATAAAAACAAATTGCACTTAGAGCCTACATAAAGCATTACGAAATAAATAAAACAAAACCATCACCAAAACAGGCCACGTGGAGACATGAAGGTGCATGACCGTCACGTAGTTTGGTCTCTTATCAAGCTTGAAGTCACTTTAACAACTTCCTTTTCGTTTTCATGTTCATAAAGTGTGTGAAGAAGAGAGGTTTGTTTTTGAATTTCACCCAAAGCTGCACGAGGGCTATCTGCGCTAGCCGTCCCTAATTTAGCGGTGTAAGACTAGAGGGAAGGCAGCTAGTCATCACCACTCACCGCCAACTCTTGGGCTACTCTTTTAACAACGAATAATGGGATTGATCGTAACATTATAACGCCCCCACGGCTGAAAGGGCGAGCATGTTTGGCGCGATGGGGATGCGAACCCGCGACCCTCAGATCACGAGTCGCACGCCTTAACGCGCTTGGCCATGCCGGGCACAGATCATTAGATGTCTACTTAGTTGTCAAACAAACTGTCTTCTTGTTAGAAGCCAAATCCATGCTGGTCATATGAAGTTAATTAACGCGGACCCATACAGGTTGAAACATCTATATCTCGATAAGTTAATTGGGATGTGAAGGTTTTAACTTTCATTCTAACTTCTAAATGCACAAAGTTACTAATATTACTACTGCCTTATACCTAGCACCAGTTGTCATACAACAACGGCGACATAATTTAACTCATAACACCTAAATGTAACTCTCAGAACTTCTGACCAATAACAGAGATTTAAAATATATTACCATTGATGTTCAGCAGTATCACCACTACAATGGAAAGGGAGGCTTCCCGATAGTGTATGGTTCTGTAGATTTATGCCTACATCTAATGCATACTGTAACATATTTTGATGCAGCCTTGATTTCATATTAGTGCTAGTAATAGTTTAGAACACAATGTAGATTTACTCGTGTTCAGGCTATGCTTCTAAGCTCTAGGTTTCAGTCATGTGGAGGTATATGCCCTCATGCATTTGCAGAGATTGTTTGTTTGTTCTTGATGTCGCACAATGCTACTCGAGGGCTATCTGCGCTAGCCATCCCTAATTTAGCAGTTTCAGACTAGAGGGAAGGCAGCTAGTCATCACCACCCACCGCCAATTCTTTTACCAATGAATAGTGGTATTGACCGTAACATTACGACGCCCCCATGGCTGAAAGGGCGAACATGTTTGGTGTGACGGTGATTCGAACCCGCGATTCTCGGATTAGGAGTCGCACGCCTTAACCACCGACCTTGCTGACAGAAAGAAACTAGCACAGAAGTGTGGCCCCCTTTTCAACCACAAATAATTATTAATTGCACGATCCAGCAAATCTAATTGCAGGTTAAAAGGGACACCGACATCCTAGACACATTAATAACGTTATGAACCGTCAGCGGTATGTTATCAGCTACGGTGTGAAACACGTACCACCAGGTCCTACACTGTACTGACCAAACAAGTTCCACAAGGTCCTACACTGTACTGACCAAACAAGTTCCACAAAGGTCCTACACTGTACTGACCAAACAAGTACCACAAAGGTCCTACACTGTACTGACCAAACAAGTACCACAAAGGTCCTACACTGTACTGACCAAACAAGTACCACAAAGGTCCTACACTGTACTGACCAAACAAGTACCACACGGTCCTACACTGTACTGACCAGACAAGTTCCACAAAGGTCCTACACTGTACTGACCAAACAAGTACCACAAAGGTCCTACACTGTACTGACCAAACAAGTACCACAAAGGTCCTACACTGTACTGACCAGACAAGTTCCACACGGTCCTACACTGTACTGACCAGACAAGTTCCACAAGGTCCTACACTGTACTGACCAAACAAGTACCACACAGGTCCTACACTGTACTTACCAAACAAGTACCACACAGGTCCTACACCGTACTGACCAAACAAGTACCACAAAGGTCCTACACTGTACTGACCAAACAAGTTCCACAAAGGTCCTACACTGTACTGACCAAACAAGTTCCACACGGTCCTACACTGTACTGACCAGACAAGTACCACAAAGGTCCTACATTGTACTGACTAGGATACAGTCTTCATGTTATTAAAAAGTATAATTAACCTTGTTTGTCCGACGAACTCTTCACTTTTGACCCATTTCAGTCTGACATGCAGTAGTGTTGCGGTTTTCTATATTGGGGTATAGTGTTATTTCGCGATTTGGGAGGGTCACGTCTATAGCTGAGTTTATTGAGGTGTCAGATGTTAGGCTTGCTGCTACGTAGTGTTTGTTTAAAAAGCTGTAAGCTCGAGACTGTGACTGTACACACTTAGAGAGTACGGCACATTATAATATTCCAATGACAGTACGTATAATAATAGCCTCCATGAGACCTTCACTTGAAAACGAGCAGACATTACCCAATTTGTTATATTTTATTTATTTCTGATAAATACGTCCAATGAACAGATACTGAACCCGTAAAGTGGGCGTTTTTTGTTATTTTTTTTATCGAAAGAATCTCTTCTGGAATCTAAAACGTTAAATGATAGTGGCAAGGTGGCGCCTATTTCGTTGTAAAAAGTGTGAACATGTGCAGGGTAAAACTTCTTTTACGATAAACTGAGAAAAAAAAAAACTAATAAATATTTATTCTATTTTAGTTTTAGCGTTTTGGTGTCAATGAAAAGACAATTTCCAGTAAACCTGCATAATAATGTGTTTTAAAGGTTCATGTGAATTCTAAAAATAAGTGGCACAAGACACGAAGTTAAAATAAAATAATGGAGTTACACGAGTTCTGTTGCTTACTGACGATAGATAAACAGTTAACAAGACAAGCGGATCCCACTTCTCTGTACGTTAAATATCTTATTTCAGAATATGCGGTATAGTCTTGCACATGCATGACTGCTAAGCCTTATTGATTTAAATAACACTGGACACGATTCACATTCAGAAAAATCCGAGAACAAACTCTTGGTGTATATAAATCAACTTAAA
Source organism: Tachypleus tridentatus (assembly GCF_004210375.1). Taxonomy (NCBI): domain Eukaryota; kingdom Metazoa; phylum Arthropoda; class Merostomata; order Xiphosura; family Limulidae; genus Tachypleus; species Tachypleus tridentatus. The sequence goes on from NC_134828.1 coordinate 15,570,020, forward strand.
GTTCGTAGATAATTTACAAATTTAGATATACGAATACTTCTATGCTCCAGGTGGTTTACACTCGCACCTGCACGTGATAGACGTGTGAAATTGACACTTAATCCCACCGTCTGTAGTTAGTCATTACGTGTCTAGCCTTCCTGATTATATCACGTGGGAAAATTTAATAACACACAACAATTCGACGTTAAACAATGCGTATTCTAAAATAATATGAATGACAACATTCTACAGTTTCTGATGCGAAACAGTTTATCAGTATTACCTACAATGCGCTTAAAAGGTATATAGTTAAACACAGGGGTCACTTCGATTTTTAAATACAATGCATGTGGTTAAACACGTACAGGGGTGACTTCAGTTTCAAAATTTACAGGACTTTGATTAAGGAAATTATTTTGTGCAAAACACAACTATACTTTCGATATGTGAGAATAAATATCTGATGATAAAACAGAGGAAGGGTAAACCTCTCCTGTAACCTACACGTATGATTTGAGTTTTTAGCTTCAGTTGTTGCAAACAGCATTTAAATTAGAAATACGAAATCCAACGCGTTGTAATCACCAGTAAGGCAATGAAACTGTTTATATATCATGAAGACACGTTGATTTATATCTGTCATTACATATATTACACGTACTTGGCACGCATTCACGCACTGGCATTTTTATAATTCTAAGGGCTAACAATCTGTGTATGAAAATAATCGCTAACCATACCCGATAACGCAAGTACAAATCAATCCCATAGAACAGGTAAACTACGTCTACTTTTATGCGCAAAGCCGTACATTAATCCTTACAGGGCTCAAACCCCGAATTTCACCGTTGTGATCTCTCGGGTTTACCGAAGAGTCATCAGGAAGCACTACTTTAGTGTTATTTTTGTGTTACAAGGGAAAACGGTACTGAGAAAAGGAAACCAATTTTGCTGGCAAAGATAAAAATGTTTCAATTCATTCGTTGCGAGTCAATTACGTTTTGTTTTCTCCAGAATTCTGACAAATTACTAGCATATAAACGTGTCATATAACCCACGAGGTACGTACGTTCTTTCCTTTACGTCACTGTAAGTCGTTACAACGGTTAACAGCAGATAAAGAAAGGTGTACGTCTGGAGTCACCGCTTTACCCAAGTAACTCCAAAGTTCGTATTATAGACATCTCAGCAAAGCGTTCCTAAATTTTACGTTTGTACCGAGAAGTACATCTCAATAAACGCAAGTTCTACCGCATCTCGTGTGAAAATAGCTAGTCTTTAGTCTTAACGTTTCAAAAATGGATTGTATTTCTTGTTCATTCGCAGAACTTAAACACTGATACACGAGTCTTCACAGAACAAATTCAAGTTGCTTACAGATAAAACCAAAACTACTCGTAACAGCATGCTCGCGCGTTGGCGAGATTTCTCGACAGACCACCGCCACACAGCTGCTGCGCTGCATGTCTTTCTTGTTTCACCACAGTTATATTCTGGAAGATGTTCACAGAAGACGGGCGACGATGCATCCGCCCACTCTAAACCCAATAGATATTAGAAGAACGGTTTACCGAGTCACTTACCTCTTCCTCCCGGTCCAGCCATTCCCTTCTTCCCGCCTGTCAAGCCTTCCCAATGCCTACCTGTACAACCTACTGCTAATGCACCTGAACAGCGCTGGAGAAACCTTCGGCACGAGCGTTCCTTCTCCACTTCTTCATCCTGACACTACCGCCCTCATGCGGCATACTTTAACATAACTCGCTCGACTTTCGGGTAAACAACGAAGTTCAAAAAACAGATAGACAATTAGTTCGAACAAATATTGCTAACAACGCGAGATGCCATTGGCTGAAAGTACAGATATGGAGCTAAACAAATAGTATGAACAGCCAGCAGTAATTACTGGAGATTTGAAAATAATAAATATACGTACTGAACGTAAAGACGTAACAGGTTAACAATCATAGGTTACGCATTCAAGCCACATTGGTTACGTAACTGTACACAGTAACACAAGTATTAATATGTAATTCATACATCCGGGTTCCAGTTAGCAATGTCATTCAAAAGCGATGAGTTAACGTGCATGGTCACTACATCCACATTTACGTAGCTTGCTCGTGAAGGTTAACAACAGGAACCAAACTACATCTGTTACAACAGAAATATCCCAACAATTAAAAAAGACCTCAAAATTTTGACTTGAGTGTATGCGCATGCTTTTCATTGAGCACCTGGTCAAAACCAGTACTGTAAGGTCAATACACAAGCATATATATCACAAGTTCAAACGGTCCATACCATCTACCAATAGGAACTGTTAAATGCCAAATAACTTAATGAAATTTTTAAACTGATCAGTACCATACGAGCACGTGGACAAAACGCCTGGGGCAAAACTCGTCAGAATCAGTTAAAGGTGTCCCAAGTTTTGTACCACTGACCACACGGAAGGCAGCCTACTAACAATAGCCACTACCACAGGGTTTTTTGTACGACTTTTTGAAACGAATGGAGGGCTTGACTGTCATTACTATAGTGAGAAGTGTTTTAAATACACCACATTTCGAACCTCGAGCCCTTCGATCCGCAGCCCGACACACCAATCGTTTGTATTTGTTGCATAAACGTATGCAAGTATCAGTTTTCATGAATATATAGATATCAAGGTTGAAAACACACACACATATACATACATACATATAAATCCTAAGTTGCCCACACCCGTCCAGTCAATCATGTCCGGTTCACCACACTAAAATTCAATCATTTGTCATTATCATGTCTAAACATGCCTACGTACGGTTGTAGCGTTCACTGTACATACATAAATCAGAAACAGCCGAAAGTGCAAAGCTAACCAACTGTATTCACGCTGTACGTTTATCACTTCTGCTCTTCAATACAGCCAGCTGCATTCAGCCCCCCATCTTGAAACACCCACGACAGTTGAGGTACAACATTCAATGTTTCACGAATTAATCCAACTGGGATTTCTTTGTATCTCCTATGTTTTGGCAAAATGCCAGTTCTTACACGCGCTTTGGAAATGTTCGTTCAAAATAATGTCAGTTAACGTTTTAAGATAACAACGAATTCGCGAGAAAATTACAATTAAACCTGCCTTTGTTCTCGATTAAGTGCCCTTGAAAATCACCCGGTGAATGTGGTGCTTTGACTGCTGTTATTTTGGGTGCTGTCTGGAGTAGCGGAAATTTTTATGATATTGTGTCACACAGAATTAAAAAAAAGTTTGAGAAGCGTTGCTTTAGTAGTCAGGAAAACGTATTTCATGTGGATATTTTCGGATAACGTGTGTGCGCGTGTAGAATCTATAACAATTGGCAATGTAACGCATGGATAAACGTAAGTTTATGTGGGTGTTTAACACTTCTCTAACTTGAGTTATTGAATGTCTGACCATTCATAGATTAAAAAACAACAACATGGCAACTGTATGCTTTATGAAATACCCTCTACAAATGAATCAGAATTATGAGGCACGTTTGAGCACAGTTTGTCTTTCAAGATCGCTAAGCCTAATGCTTTAGAACACACACAATCACGGTCCATGTCTATACCAAAGTCCAAAACCTGATAACAACATGTAAACTAGACAAGATCACCACGTCTCTGATAAACAAATAGTCAACGATAAATAATAAGTTACAAAACATTCTTATGCTAAGTACATGTGCGTATGGGTGTTTCATACATCGCTAGTGAATGTAGTGATATGTCAACACTAGTCTCTTGTATTAAACTGACCAGTGACGTATCACGTGGTACGTACACAGTTCCCGTAGGCATATTTATTACACAGTTGCTAAAATAACGTTTTCGTTCCCAATTTTGAGCTGCTAACCATAGGGAAGGCAGCTGCTCAGCAACACCTTACTAATCATCATTGACGAAGGGACTGACTGTCACTCTTATAACACACCCACAGCTCATGGTTCGGAAAATATTTAGCGATATCGCAAAAAAAAAAAAAAGTGTACGTCTAAACTTAGGATGAGAAAATGATTATGTATTTAAGACGTATAAAAATAATAAACTATCTCACCAGATAACGTACTGAGAATCCTCAGGCTTGGTTAAATTTCTCTCCAATATTCATTTAAAGTTACACAAAGGCTGTTTAAACTAGGCGTCCATAGTTTAAATGTGATAGACTAGAAGGAAGTAGCTCAACGGTATCCAGTCATTCTCGAATTATTCAGATTATCTTTATGATATACCCACGGCTACAAAAGTATGGGACGCGAACCATAAACCCTAAGATTCGCAATCAGCCACAGTAGTTACTGGCTTTGTTAAGACACTACGTTTTTTCCACAACTTTGTTGGCAGTAAATTTATAATCAACTTGAACTCTCTTTAATACGCATAACTTAAATTTGTATGTCTACTCCAATATCTTCAGACTACAGACGAATTTATCTCTTCTATACTTTCCTATCATATGTAATCATTACGTCACTATTTCTCATAAAGAAAATTCAAAGTCACAAACTTGTAAAAAAAATTTAAAATAATTTTTCCAACTGTTAATCAATTAAGTTTTTCTTTTTTCTTGGGGGAGGGAAGAGGTCAGAGCATGTATAGTCGCGTCCTTGGACTTATGATTTATCTTATTCACGTAAAATGTGTTTTAAATCTTCGCGCAAAGCTATACGAGGGCTATCTGCGGTAGCGGGCCCTAATTTAGTACTAAGACTAGAAAGAAGGCAGCCAGTCATCACCACCCACCGCCAACTCTTGGGATACTCTTTTACCAACGAATAGTGGGGTTGACCATCACATTACAGAGCCCCCACAGCTGAAAGGGAAGCACGTTTGGCGTGACGGGGATTCGAACCCACGAACCTCAGATTACGATTCTAGCGCCCTAACCACCTTGCCATGCCGGGCCTATTTGCGAAATGTATGAAGAGGCCAAACCTGTTGGTTTCTCATTACAGCTTATTTGACATTATCTTCAACTATGCTCATCTGACAAGTACACTGAACGTTTCTTTATTGTTGCTATAAAACACGCTGTACCAGAAATCCTGGTATTCCGATAATTCAGAAAACCAAACTAATGGAACATCTCCGTTCAAAGTTTTCTTTAATTTCTGTTATGACAAGTGTCATAACGAATTAGTTCGCGTTGTTTTCTAACCTGGAACATAACAGCGACACGTTACAGCACACGACCCTGCTCCGTTTAACTAAAGGTCATATAAATCCAGATGGTGATTTCTCGAATAATTAAAACCAGGGCTATTTCGTAAAACAAGGTCGCATCTTAGACCTGTTTGTTTCAGGATTCTAAACGGAGGGGAGTTGGTGAATAACACCTTCTGTCAACTGTATCCGATTAAACAGACTAGTGCACCCACAGAAAACGTAGACCACCTTTTCTTTGTGGGGGTGGTTGGGTGGGTTAAGGAGTCATGAACCGTAAATCCTGGCATTCTCACTTTTGGCACGTTGACCAGTAAGCCATTATGATTGGTTTATGTGCATTATGACCAATATGAATACAATTTTTATTTCCTATAGCCCAGAAAATTCGTTAAAAACTGTTATCGAAAACTTTTAATTTATTAATTTTCGGTAAACTCGATAATCTTCAAATGAGGGTTAAAACAGAACACTAATAAAATCTGACCTACTGACCTGTTCATCTTCCAAAGCGAGAAGCCTAGTTTAGGAGGAAGACGTTTTTAATCACTAAAATGTAACCTCCTGCAAGAAAATTGTGTTTGTTTGTAACTTAAGCACAAAGCTACAAAAAGGGATAGTTGTGCTCTGTCCACCAAGGGTATCGAAACCCGGTTCCTAGCGTTGAAAGTCCGTAGACATAACGCTGTGCCACTGGCGGACTTTTTAAAAAGAGGTAAAGTTTTTAACAGGTTACAGAAAATACCAGTTTTACAACAGATCCACGTATAGTCCGTGAACACACGTGCAGCTGCTAAGGGCTAGAAAGATTAACCTAGCCAGTGTTAGCCAATATTTAGATCTAAATACATAAAATCCAATGCATAATATACGTACATAATATATGTCATGCTGTTTTAGCCACATACTGCATAATTCTCTTAGTGATTCACTGCTTACGCACTTTTACCGACGTCACGTCATTTTATTGTCTACTGCCTGACAGACAACGTATTATTATATAATGGTACGAGTGGTTAAGATGCGAGTTTCGAACCCATGACCCTCAGATTACGAGCCGAGGGCCGGTACAAATCGTTATTACAAACAGGATCGCCACGAGTGTTCTGTTGCAAGTGTAAATAAAATCAAAACTAATGCATCAACTGTTTTTATTTCTGCTTTTCAAGGTCATATGCCATGCTGTTTTAGCCAGAGAGTGCATAATTCTTCTCGTGATTCACTGCTTGCGCACTTTTACTGATGCCACGTCATTTTATTGTCTTCTGCCTGACAGACAACATATTATTATAGAGTGGTAAGAGTGGTTGCGAAACTTCTAAGGGACAAGCGGACTCTTTTTGGAAGAACTATTTTTCGCGGTTTTATTGTCCAATAAACGTTGAAGTCGATATTACGTGCGTGTATTTATGAGAAGCTCATAATTGGAAAAAGTCGTTTTTTTGGTTTTGAACTTCGCGCAAAGCTACACGAGGGCTATCTGCTTTTGTCGTCCCTAATTTAGCAGTGTAAAACTAGAAGGCAGCTAGTCATGACCACCCCCTGCCAACTCTTTTACCAACGAATAGTGGGATTAACAGTCACATTATAACGCCTCCACCGCTGAAAGGGCGAGCATGTTTGGTGCGACACAGATTCGAACCTGCGATCCTCAGATTACGAGCCGAGCGCCGGGCCTGGAAAAATCGTTGTTACTGTTATGTTCTCACCTACGTGTTTGTTTGTTAGTAAGGTTTCTCGAAAACGTATAAACGGGTTTGGATGAAAGTTGATAAACATTTGGACTATGACACAGCTTAGAAGTGATTAGTTTTTGGAGAGTTAAAGGTCAAGGTCACGAAACGAAACCAAAACAACTATCAGTTAACATACGGACCAACGTTTCACACTATTTTCGCTCCATAACTCGATCTAAAGTTATCGGATTTTGGAAGAAACTTGGTGGACACATGCAGAATATTATTTCTCGTTGTTCTGCAAAAAAAAAGTTCGTGTCCGCTGATAACGAAGGAAAAGAAAGATTTTCATATTTTTGATGTTAGAATATGAACAATGTTGCGTGATAGAAGTAAACACTCTTACTAAATGTCCCGCTGATTATTATTATTATTATAGATTTATGAAGGACAATGTTTGTTTAGAATTTTTGCGCAGAGCTATACAAGGGCTATCTTCGCATAACTGTTAGGCTAGGGGAAAAGCAGCTAGTCAACAGCATCCATCATCAACCATGGGCTATTATTTAGCCATGAATAATAGGTTTAACAGCTACGGGTTTCGGTCCCGTGACCTGCATATTGCGAGACGAGAGCTTCAACCCCCAAACCATTTCACTAATTACTGGTGGAGTGTTCCAACAGCGTATTTCTGTCCGTTTTTGTACAGCTGAGCCACGTCTGGCTATCTGTTGGGTCCATCGATAGAAATCGAGCCCATGGTTTTAGGAGTCGTAAATCCGCTGTCCCACCGGAAGACTACATATTTGTCACAGAAAATGTCTGTTTTCATTTATATGTTGTTTCAAACTGAGTGGTGTTAACAACAACCAATCAAAATACTGTAATTCATACAGACGTGAACACCACACAAACACGGTGGTATTTTCTTCTTCGTTTAAAGCACAAAGCTAAATAGCAGGTTATCCACCACGGGGGACAAAACCCCGAAATTTAGTGTTATATGCCCACTGACTTATCACGATTTTACAAAGAAATAAAAGCAGACAATTTGTTTTCAAACAGTCTATTTTTCGTCTCACTCAGCTGTAAAACGATACAGTCCATTAACTTTCAATTAAAATATGTCCTACCAAATCACTAAGCCTAACGAGTACATATGTTGAAAGTCACCTATTAGTCACATTTGTAATAAATGCAAAGAATTAATAGTTATTTAGTAATTATGTAACACCGTTTAAAGGTGTAAGAGAATAAAAGGCCTTAAAAATTATAAAAACGTGTACGAATACGCGACACAAGCAATATTTTCTACAGACGTATGAAGGCTAACTGTAACATAACTGTCTATTTCGTCGCGAAGAGACAAGTAAAGAGTAAACTTCAACGTAAATTTCTCAGATCATATGAGCAGTCGTAGCAGTAACGATCAAAATACACCATCAGACGTAAACAATATGGAGTTTTGGGTAAAGCTGACGTAACTGCCCACATAATGTCTGTCTAGACCAAATTTAAATGGTTGCGTGGAAAGCCAGACACGCGATCGTAAGTCTAGACGCGATGAACGACCTCAACACAATCCAAGTTAGGCTGCACCGACATAACACAAAACCACTGTCCGAAATCTCACATTGAAACTAACACTGCAAGTTGAACATAATAAGCCAGACAATCGTATTTACACAAAAGAAGCTTGTTTTACAAAATATATGAGAAAAAAAAATACAAAAAGAAAACAATCGAGTTACCACAAGATATTTCTCTACCAAGTTAGGCTTCACTCGCATACTGCACTTCTTAACAATTATACTACTGCAATATTACAAGTAAAGGATTTCATGTTCGAATTACAAGAATTCCTGAATCACTAACTTCAGCAACTAGCATTACTGTTTATCTGCAACTGAACGACAGTATATCCTTCCGTTCAATTTTAGCTATTACCTGCCTTATCTACATCTCTTCTATATATGGATGTTAATTGAAATGTTCAGTATCCTAGCTGCTATTTGACATCTCGTAACTCCTACAACTAAACATCATTTAACAATTAGTCTCATACGTACGCCTGAGCATTTTTAAACAAAAACAATGCTTTTCAAAATATCAAAACTTTACCAACAAAAATGAAAACATACATTATAAATTAACTGTATCAATTATTTACAATTATACAGAATTGTATTTTTTTTTTCATGCAACTCAAACATGTTTTTATAAACTTGGCTAATCTTTTTATCCAAACGTAATTCTAAGAACTTCTGAGTGATGTCAAAAAACACGTTGCAATATTTTGACAAACACTGACTGTTATGATTTAAATTGTATTGTGCAAGTGGATTTGCAGTTATTAATTTTATTTAAATCGATCAGAAGTCATATATTTAGAGTAATTAATCACATAACACTATTATTTTATATTCAAGATACCAGTGTCCACAATTAACCATGTACAAGTACACAGATGATCTCTAGCTACATGAACTTTCATTCTGTCTCTTACACATTTCACTACGACAGCCCTGGCTAATCAACCAATAAATAATACACACACACTCTTCCACCAACCTAATAACATCACAAAGTTGAACACACTACAAGCATTACAAATTAATGTCACAGTTAGTAACAGAAGTTAACTTTGCTACATAAACAATCTTACATCATCTTAGTGGGAAAGGTAAGACTGACCATCATATGAACCTCTGTGAAACTCACAGTTATATGCAGTGATGGTTTGAGTTCAAAAATTGAAGCGTGCTAAACATTAAACAGAAGAAAAGCATACTTTTGAAATTTTTATTCTGTTGTACTTCACACCAATTTGTCTGACTATTTCATTTTCTACAGAAGTCATTGCAAGACCATTTAACCTCTCTTGTCCCATTGTACAATGCAATGTTTTTATCAACTCTTATTAAGTCTTGAAAATCATCTTTTGCCACTTATCACATTAACAGACAAGATTAATAAAATTTGTAGAGCAATAAAGATATTTAGAAAAAATTACTTTCATTTGGTTTTCACACGTATAACACTTTATATGGAGTTGAATTTTCCAGTATCTGATGCAATATTAATTTAAATTCTGCACACTAATTCTCACCACAAATATCCTTTTACTCTATGCTTGCTAGTATTCCTCTAAATTTTTACACCCCTGAAATTTTAGAGGGTGGTTCCTTAGTCCTTCAAACCCATTCATGGGCACCCACAGATTTTTTTTTTTTTTGGGGGGGGGACACATGTAGGGGATCAGCTTTTACATTGTGTAAATGGAAACAAAGTTACAGTTTAAATATGAATTACTAAATATATTTAATCACATTGTAAAGTTTATGTCACAATATGTATGATTTAGAGGGGCAACAAATACCCCTTCTTGCCTTTCTGCACAACCATGAAACCATTTTGAGTTGGCCCAAAACAAAACATTATCTGGAGTTGAGTTTTCCAAGTATTCAATGTGATATTACATTCTGAACACAAACGATCATCACAAGCACCTCTTGTCTCTTTGTTTGTATGTTTAAGATTTTTTAGTTTTTGTGCCCTAAAAATTTTGAAGTACGTTCTTTGAGCCCTTTCAACTCACTGTGAACCAGCCCTGATAGTACAAGTTTGCAATCTCTTTACACATGCTATTATATCTTCAGGGACCAATACAACTTATACAAAAGATGTCAAACACACCCTTACATCTTAAATTACACCTGTCATTATACGATATGATTTTAACACTGTTTTTCTCTAATCATAAAAGTAAACACACTATTTTAGTGTAACCATGAATTTATTGTTATTTCCTTGTTTTTATTAAGCTAGAAGTTAACACAACAATGACTGTTACTGCACTTTTATTATACTAACAATTTTCTACCTTTTGAAAGATAACACTCTGAAATGGCAATCTTTAGAACACAGACATTTGATTAATTTCTACCAGAAACATGGACTGGTATTTTAGCCTGTCATTAAAATAAACATGATTACGTTCTGACAAATAAAAGGCTTAATGTAAATCAGAATTTCAAACTCTAACAAAATAAAACAAACTTTCACAAATGACTTGAAGTTTTCTATAAATGTATCCATCTTCTCAGTGAATACTAAAATTAGCAACGTTTTTTCTTTGCTTAAGATATTCCTAAATGTTCATGGGCCAATGAGTTAAACATTCCAAATTAAGCTTCACATATTTACAGGAGTACTTGTACAAAATATTACGGTTTAAATAATATTAACTTCTAATTAATTTAATGTGGTTTACATAATGTAATCATAAAGAAAAGTGTTCTATGAGCTGAAACACAGAGTACGGTTCAAATCATGTACATCCATAACACTGGATTCCCATGTGTTATCATTGTTTGTCTTTACACAGTAATCCATAACACTGGATTCCCATGTGTTATCATTGTTTGTCTTCACACAGTAATCCATAACACTGGATTCCCATGTGTTATCATTGTTTGTCTTTACACAGTAATCCACAACACTGGATTCCCATGTCTTATCGTTGTTTGTCTTTACACAGTAATCCACAACACTGGATTCCCATGTGTTATCGTTGTTTGTCTTTACACAGTAATCCACAACACTGGATTCCCATGTGTTATCGTTGTTGGTCTTTACACAGTAATCCACAACACTGGATTCCCATGTGTTATCGTTGTTTGTCTTTACACAGTAATCCATAACACTGGATTTCCATGTGTTATTGGAACTTAGTGAAAGGTTATCAATAAAAATTTTAATAAATAAAAAATGTAAACAAAACAAAACACTTTAGGGGTTAATAGATAAAAAACAACAAAAACTTAATATAAAATTTACTTTTATTATAATTATTACTCCTTTCTAATAATTAAACTTTTCATAATCTTCAATACAACTTGTACAAGAAAGAAAAACATTTTTTCAAAAATTTATTTAAACTTCTTTCAGATGTTTCAAACTCAATAAAATGTATGGGAATAATATACTCTGTTACATTCCTTAAGAGAAATAAAACTTCTGTTGTATGGGAATAATATACTCTGTTACATTCCTTAAGAGAAATAAAACTTGTTGTATGGGAATAATATACTCTGTTACATTCCTTAAGAGAAATAAAACTTCTGTTGTATGGGAATAATATACTCTGTTACATTCCTTAAGAGAAATAAAACTTGTTGTATGGGAATAATATACTCTGTTACATTCCTTAAGAGAAATAAAACTTCTGTTGTATGGGAATAATATACTCTGTTACATTCCTTAAGAGAAATAAAACTTGTTGTATGGGAATAATATACTCTGTTACATTCCTTAAGAGAAATAAAACTTGTTGTATGGGAATAATATACTCTGTTACATTCCTTAAGAGAAATAAAACTTGTATGGGAATAATATACTCTGTTACATTCCTTAAGAGAAATAAAACTTGTTGTATGGGAATAATATACTCTGTTACATTCCTTAAGAGAAATAAAACTTGTTGTATGGGAATAATATACTCTGTTACATTCCTTAAGAGAAATAAAACTTGTTGTATGGAAATAATATACTCTGTTACATTCCTTAAGAGAAATAAAACTTGTTGTGTGGGAATAATATACTCTGTTACATTCCTTAAGAGAAATAAAACTTGTTGTATGGGAATAATATACTCTGTTACATTCCTTAAGAGAAATAAAACTTGTTGTATGGGAATAATATACTCTGTTACATTCCTTAAGAGAAATAAAACTTCTGTTGTATGGGAATAATATACTCTGTTACATTCCTTAAGAGAAATAAAACTTCTGTTGTATGGGAATAATATACTCTGTTACATTCCTTAAGAGAAATAAAACTTGTTGTATGGGAATAATATACTCTGTTACATTCTTTAAGAGAAATAAAACTTCTGTTGTATGGGAATAATACTCTGTTACACTTAAGAGAAATAAAACTTGTTGTATGGGTTATATTCTGTTACTTAAGAGAAATAAAACTTCTGTTGTATGGGAATAATATACTCTGTTACATTCCTTAAGAGAAATAAAACTTCTTGTTGTATGGGAATAATATACTCTGTTACATTCCTTAAGAGAAATAAAACTTCTGTTGTATGGGAATAATATACTCTGTTACATTCCTTAAGAGAAATAAAACTTCTGTTGTATGGGAATAATATACTCTGTTACATTCCTTAAGAAAAATAAAACTTCTGTTGTATGGGAATAATATACTCTGTTACATTCCTTAAGAGAAATAAAACTTCAGTTGTATGGGAATAATATACTCTGTTACATTCCTTAAGAAAAATAAAACTTCTGTTGTATGGGAATAATATACTCTGTTACATTCCTTAAGAGAAATAAAACTTCTGTTGTATGGGAATAATATACTCTGTTACATTCCTTAAGAGAAATAAAACTTCTGTTGTATGGGAATAATATACTCTGTTACATTCCTTAAGAGAAATAAAACTTCTGTTGTATGGGAATAATATACTCTGTTACATTCCTTAAGAGAAATAAAACTTCTGTTGTATGGGAATAATATACTCTGTTACATTCCTTAAGAGAAATAAAACTTCTGTTGTATGGGAATAATATACTCTGTTACATTCCTTAAGAGAAATAAAACTTCTGTTGTATGGGAATAATATACTCTGTTACATTCCTTAAGAGAAATAAAACTTCTGTTGTATGGGAATAATATACTCTGTTAAAACATATACTCTTACATTAAGAGGAAATAAAACTTCTGTTGAGAAATAAAACTTCTGTTGTATGGGAATAATATACTCTGTTACATTCCTTAAGAGAAATAAAACTTGTTGTATGGGAATAATATACTCTGTTACATTCCTTAAGAGAAATAAAACTTCTGTTGTATGGGAATAATATACTCTGTTACATTCCTTAAGAGAAATAAAACTTCTGTTGTATGGGAATAATATACTCTGTTACATTCCTTAAGAGAAATAAAACTTGTTGTATGGGAATAATATACTCTGTTACATTCCTTAAGAGAAATAAAACTTGTTGTATGGGAATAATATACTCTGTTACATTCCTTAAGAGAAATAAAACTTCTGTTGTATGGGAATAATATACTCTGTTACATTCCTTAAGAGAAATAAAACTTCTGTTGTATGGGAATAATATACTCTGTTACATTCCTTAAGAGAAATAAAACTTCTGTTGTATGGGAATAATATACTCTGTTACATTCCTTAAGAGAAATAAAACTTGTTGTATGGGAATAATATACTCTGTTACATTCCTTAAGAGAAATAAAACTTCTGTTGTATGGGAATAATATACTCTGTTACATTCCTTAAGAGAAATAAAACTTGTTGTATGGGAATAATATACTCTGTTACATTCCTTAAGAGAAATAAAACTTGTTGTATGGGAATAATATACTCTGTTACATTCCTTAAATAAAACTTCTGTTGAATGGGAATAATATACTGTTTTAAGAGAAATAAAACTTGTTATGGGAATAATATACTCTGTTACATTCCTTAAGAGAAATAAAACTCTGTTGTATGGGAATAATATACTCTGTTACATTCCTTAAGAGAAATAAAACTTGTTGTATGGGAATAATATACTCTGTTACATTCCTTAAGAGAAATAAAACTTGTTGTATGGGAATAATATACTCTGTTACATTCCTTAAGAGAAATAAAACTTGTTGTATGGGAATATACTCTGTTACATTCCTTAAGAGAAATAAAACTTGTTGTATGGGAATAATATACTCTGTTACATTCCTTAAGAGAAATAAAACTTGTTGTATGGGAATAATATACTCTGTTACATTCCTTAAGAGAAATAAAACTTGTTGTATGGGAATAATATACTCTGTTACATTCCTTAAGAGAAATAAAACTTGTTGTATGGGAATAATATACTCTGTTACATTCCTTAAGAGAAATAAAACTTGTTGTATGGGAATAATATACTCTGTTACATTCCTTAAGAGAAATAAAACTTCTGTTGTATGGGAATAATATACTCTGTTACATTCCTTAAGAGAAATAAAACTTGTTGTATGGGAATAATATACTCTGTTACATTCCTTAAGAGAAATAAAACTTGTTGTATGGGAATAAATACTCTGTTACATTCCTTAAGAGAAATAAAACTTGTTGTATGGGAATAATATACCTGTTACATTCCTTAAGAGAAAAAAAACTTCTGTTGCATGGGAATAATATACTCTGTTACATTCCTTAAGAGAAATAAAACTTGTTGTATGGGAATAATATACTCTGTTACATTCCTTAAGAGAAATAAAACTTGTTGTATGGGAATAATATACTCTGTTACATTCCTTAAGAGAAATAAAACTTCTGTTGTATGGGAATAATATACTCTGTTACATTCCTTAAGAGAAATAAAACTTGTTGTATGGAATAATATACTCTGTTACATTCCTTAAGAGAAATAAAACTTGTTGTATGGGAATAATATACTCTGTTACATTCCTTAAGAGAAATAAAACTTCTGTTGCATGGGAATAATATACTCTGTTACATTCCTTAAGAGAAATAAAACTTCTGTTGTATGGGAATAATATACTCTGTTACATTCCTTAAGAGAAATAAAACTTCTGTTGTATGGGAATAATATACTCTGTTACATTCCTTAAGAGAAATAAAACTTCTGTTGTATGGGAATAATATACTCTGTTACATTCCTAAGAGAAATAAAACTCTGTTGTATGGGAATAATATACTCTGTTACATTCCTTCTGTTGTATGGGAATAATATACTCTGTTACATTCCTTAAGAGAAATAAAACTCTGTTGTATGGGAATAATATACTCTGTTACATTCCTTAAGAGAAATAAAACTTCTGTTGTATGGGAATAATATACTCTGTTACATTCCTTAAGAGAAATAAAACTTGTTGTATGGGAATAATATACTCTGTTACATTCCTTAAGAGAAATAAAACTTCTGTTGCATGGGAATAATATACTCTGTTACATTCCTTAAGAGAAATAAAACTTCTGTTGTATGGGAATAATATACTCTGTTACATTCCTTAAGAGAAATAAAACTTTTGTTGTATGGGAATAATATACTCTGTTACATTCCTTAAGAGAAATAAAACTTCTGTTGTATGGGAATAATATACTCTGTACATTCCTTAACACAAATAAAACTTCTGTTGTATGGGAATAATATACTCTGTTACATTCCTTAAGAGAAATAAAACTTCTGTTGTATGGGAATAATATACTCTGTTACATTCCTTAAGAGAAATAAAACTTGTTCTATGAGAATAAGATACTCTGTTACATTCCTTAAAGAGAAATAAAACATTCCTAAAACTTCTGTTGCATGGGAATAATATACTCTGTTACATTCCTTTAAGAGAAATAAAACTTCTGTTGTATGGGAATAATATACTCTGTTACATTCCTTAAGAGAAATAAAACTTCTGTTGTATGGGAATAATATACTCTGTTACATTCCTTAAGAGAAATAAAACTTCTGTTGTATGGGAATAATATACTCTGTTACATTCCTTAAGAGAAATAAAACTTCTGTTGCATGGGAATAATGGGAATAATACTCTGTTACATTCCTTAAGAGAAATAAAACTTCTGTTGTATGGGAATAATATACTCTGTTACATTCCTTAAGAGAAATAAAACTTCTGTTGTATGGGAATAATATAATAATTCCTAAGAGAAATACTCTGTTCTATACATTATGTTACATTCCTTAAGAGAAATAAAACTTCTGTTGCATGGGAATAATATACTCTGTTACATTCCTTAAGAGAAATAAAACTCTGTTGTATGGGAATAATATACTCTGTTACATTCCTTAAGAGAAATAAAACTTGTTGTATGGGAATAATATACTCTGTTACATTCCTTAAGAGAAATAAAACTTCTGTTGTATGGGAATAATATACTCTGTTACATTCCTTAAGAGAAATAAAACTTATTGTATGGGAATAATATACTCTGTTACATTCCTTAAGAGAAATAAAACTTTTGTTGTATGGGAATAATATACTCTGTTACATTCCTTAAGAGAAATAAAACTTCTGTTGTATGGGAATAATATACTCTGTTACATTCCTTAAGAAATAAAACTTTGTTGCATGGGAATAATATACTCTGTTACATTCCTTAAGTGAAATAAAACTTGTTGTATGGGAATAATATACTCTGTTACATTCCTTAAGTGAAATAAAACTTTTGTTGTATGGGAATAATATACTCTGTTACATTCCTTAAGAGAAATAAAACTTGTTGTATGGGAATAATATACTCTGTTACATTCCTTAAGAGAAATAAAACTTTTGTTGTATGGGAATAATATACTCTGTTACATTCCTTAAGAGAAATAAAACTTGTTGTATGGGAATAATATACTCTGTTACATTCCTTAAGAGAAATAAAACTTTGTTGTATGGGAATAATATACTCTGTTACATTCCTTAAGAGAAATAAAACTTCTGTTGTATGGGAATAATATACTCTGTTACATTCCTTAAGAGAAATAAAACTTCTGTTGCATGGGAATAATATACTCTGTTACATTCCTTAAGAAAAATAAAACTTCTGTTGTATGGGAATAATATACTCTGTTACATTCTTTAAGAGAAATAAAACTTCTGTTGTATGGGAATAATATACTCTGTTACATTCCTTAAGAGAAATAAAACTTGTTGTATGG
The DNA here is from genome assembly GCF_004210375.1 of Tachypleus tridentatus. Classification (NCBI taxonomy): domain Eukaryota; kingdom Metazoa; phylum Arthropoda; class Merostomata; order Xiphosura; family Limulidae; genus Tachypleus; species Tachypleus tridentatus. The sequence continues at coordinate 15,587,541 of NC_134828.1, forward strand.
GAATAATATACTCTGTTACATTCCTTAAGAGAAATAAAACTTCTGTTGTATGGGAATAATATACTCTGTTACATTCCTTAAGAGAAATAAAACTCTGTTGTATGGGAATAATATACTCTGTTACATTCCTTAAGAGAAATAAAACTTCTGATGGGAATAATATAACATTCCTTAAGAGTTGTTGTATGGGAATAATATACTCTGTTACATTCCTTAAGAGAAATAAAACTTGTTCTATGGGAATAACATACTCTGTTACATTCCTTAAGAGAAATAAAACTTCTGTTGCATGGGAATAATATACTCTGTTACATTCCTTAAGAGAAATAAAACTTCTGTTGTATGGGAATAATATACTCTGTTACATTCCTTAAGAGAAATAAAACTCTGTTGTATGGGAATAATATACTCTGTTACATTCCTTAAGAGAAATAAAACTTGTTCTATGAGAATAACATACTCTGTTACATTCCTTAAGAGAAATAAAACTTCTGTTGTATGGGAATAATATACTCTGTTACATTCCTTAAAAGAAATAAAACTCTGTTGCATGGGAATAATATACTCTGTTACATTCCTTAAAAGAAATAAAACTTCTGTTGTATGGGAATAATATACCTGTTACATTCTTAAGAGAAATAAAACTTCTATTGTATGGGAATAATATACTCTGTTACATTCCTTAAGAGAAATAAAACTTGTTCTATGAGAATAACATACTCTGTTACATTCTTAAGAGAAATAAAACTTCTGTTGTATGGGAATAATATACTCTGTTACATTCCTTAAGAGAAATAAAACTTCTGTTGCATGGGAATAATATACTCTGTTACATTTCTTAAGAGAAATAAAACTTCTGTTGTATGGGAATAATATACTCTGTTACATTCCTTAAGAGAAATAAAACTTGTTCTATGAGAATAACATACTCTGTTACATTCCTTAAGAGAAATAAAACTTCTGTTGTATGGGAATAATATACTCTGTTACATTCCTTAAGAGAAATAAAACTGTTGCATGGGAATAATATACTCTGTTACATTGTTAAAAGAAATAAAAACTCTGTTGTATGGGAATAATATACTCTGTTACATTCCTTAAGAGAAATAAAACTTCTATTGTATGGGAATAATATACTCTGTTACATTCCTTAAGAGAAATAAAACTTGTTCTATGAGAATAACATACTCTGTTACATTCCTTAAGAGAAATAAAACTTCTGTTGTATGGGAATAATATACTCTGTTACATTCCTTAAGAGAAATAAAACTTCTGTTGCATGGGAATAATATACTCTGTTACATTCCTTAAGAGAAATAAAACTTCTGTTGTATGGGAATAATATACTCTGTTACATTCCTTAAGAGGAATAAACTTCTGTT
>NC_134828.1:15589422-15650682 GCF_004210375.1 Tachypleus tridentatus
GTCATGTTGTATATATATGTAAAATAATATATCATGTAATGTGGTCATGTTGTATATAGATGTAAAGTAATATATCATGTAATGTGGTCATGTTGTATATAGATGTAAAGTAATATATCATGTAATGTGGTCATGTTGTATATAGATGTAAAGTAATATATCATGTATATGTTGTATATAGATGTAAAGTAATATATCATGTAATGTGGTCATGTTGTATATAGATGTAAAAGTAATATATCATGTAATGTGGTCATGTTGTATATATATGTAGTAATATATCGTGTATAATATCATGTAATGTGGTCATGTTGTATATAGATGTAAAGTAGGAAGTAATATTGTAATGTGATTATGTATTTGACATATATAGATGTAAAGTAATATATCATGTAATGTTGTATGTATATGTAAAGTAATATATCATGTAATGTGGTCATGTTGTATATAGATGTAAGTAATATATCATGTAATGTGGCCATGTTGTATATATATGTAAAGTAATATATCATGTAATGTAGTGTAATGTTGTATATATATGTAAAGTAATATATATCATGTAATGTGGTCATATTTGTATGTATAGTAAAAATAATATATATCATGTAATGTGGTCATGTTGTATATAGATGTAAAGTAATATATCATGTAATGTGGCCATGTTGTATATAGATGTAAATAATATATCATGTAATGTGGTCATATTGTATATAGATAAAAGTAATATATCATGTAATGTGGTCATGTTGTATATAGATGTAAAGTAATATATCATGTAATGTGGCCATGTTGTATATAGATGTAAGTAATATATCATGTAATGTGGTCATGTTTGTATATAGATGTAAAGTAATATATCATGTAATGTGGCCATATTTGTATATAGATGTAAAGTAATATATCATGTAATGTGGCCATGTTGTATATATATGTAAAGTAATATATCATGTAATGTGGTCATGTTGTATATAGATGTAAAAGTAATATATCATGTAATGTAGTGCGTATATTGTATATATAGCATTAAGTAATATATCATGTAATGTGGTCATGTTGTATATAGATGTAAAGTAATATATATCATGTAATGTGGTCATATTTGTATATATATGTAAGTAATATATCATGTAATGTGGCCATGTTGTATATATATGTAAAGTAATATATCATGTAATGTGGTCATATTTGTATATATATATGTAAAATAATATATCGTGTAATAATGTAAATTAAATATTTGTATATATATGTAAAAATAATATATCATGTAATGTGGCCATGTTGTATATAGATGTAAAGTAATATATCATGTAATGTGGTCATGTTGTATATATATATGTAAGTAATATATCATGTAATGTGGTCATGTTGTATATAGATATAAAAGTAATATATCATGTAATGTGGTCATGTTGTATATATATGTAAAGTAATATATCATGTAATGTGGTCATGTTGTATATAGATGTAAATGTATATCATGTAATGTGGTCATGTTGTATATATATGTAAAGTAATATATCATGTAATGTGGTCATGTTGTATATATATGTAAATATATATATGTAATGTGGTCATGTTGTATATAGATGTAAAGTAATATATCATGTAATGTGGTCATGTTGTATATAGATGTAAAGTAATATATCATGTAATGTGGCCATGTTGTATATAGATGTAAAGTAATATATCATGTAATGTTGTATATATATGTAAAATAATATATCGTGTAATGTTGTATATATATGTAAAGTAATATATCAGGTAATGTTGTATATATATGTAAAATAATATATCGTGTAATGTTGTATATATATGTAAAGTAATATATCATGTAATGTGGTCATGTTGTATATAGATGTAAAAGTAATATATCATGTAATGTGGTCATGTTGTATATAGATGTAAGTAATATATCATGTAATGTGGTCATGTTGTATATATATTTAAAGTAATATATCCTGTAATGTGGCCATGTTGTATATATATATGTAAAGTAATATATCATGTAATGTGGTCATGTTGTATATAGATGTAAAAATATATATGTGTTAATGTGGTCATGTTGTATATAGATGTAAAGTAATATATCATGTAATGTGGTCATGTTGTATATAGATGTAAAAAGTAATAATATCATGTAATGTGGCCATGTTGTATATAGATATGTAAGTAATATATCATGTAATGTGGTCATGTTGTATATAGATGTAAAAGTAATATATCATGTAATGTGGTCATGTTGTATATATATGTAAAGTAATATATCATGTATGTGAATTATGTATTTGTATATATATGTAGAAGTAATATATCATGTAATGTGGCCATGTTGTGTATATAGATGTAAAATGTATATCATGTAATGTGGTCATGTTGTATATATATGTAAGTAATATATCATGTAATGTGGTCATGTTGTATATAGATGTAAGTAATATATCATGTAATGTGGTCATGTTGTATATAGATGTAAAGTAATATATCATGTAATGTGGTCATGTTGTATATAGATGTAAAATGTATATATCATGTAATGTGGCCATATTGTATATAGATGTAAAAAATAATATATCATGTAATGTGGTCATGTTGTATATATATGTAAGTAATATATCATGTAATGTGGTCATGTTGTATATATGTAAAGTAATATATCATGTAATGTGGTCATGTTGTATATAGATGTAAAAGTAATATATCATGTAATGTGGTCATGTTGTATATAGATGTAAAGTAATATATCATGTAATGTGAATTAATATTTGTATATATATAGATGTAAGTAATATATCATGTAATGTGGCCATGTTTGTATATATATGTAAAGTAATATATCATGTAATGTGGTCATGTTGTATATAGATGTAAAGTAATATATCATGTAATGTGGCCATGTTGTATATAGATGTAAAATAATATATATATCATGTTAATGTTGTATATAGATGTAAAGTAATATATCATGTAATGTTGTATATAGATGTAAGTAATATATCATGTAATGTGGCCATGTTGTATATATATGTAAATAATATATCATGTAATGTGGTCATATTTGTATATATATGTAAAGTAATATATATCATGTAATGTGGTCATGTTGTATATATATGTAAAGTAATATATCATGTAATGTGGTCATATTGTATATAGATGTAAAGTAATATATCATGTAATGTGGTCATGTTGTATATATATAGTAAAGTAATATATCATGTAATGTGGTCATGTTGTATATAGATGTAAAGTAATATATCATGTAATGTGGCCATGTTGTATATAGATGTAAGTAATATATCATGTAATGTGGTCATGTTGTATATATATGTAAAGTAATATATCATGTAATGTAGTGCATATTGTATATATATGTAAGTAATATATCATATAATGTGAATAATATTTGTATATATAGATGTAAAGTAATATATCATGTAATGTGGCCATGTGTATATATATATGTAAAAAAATAATATATATCATGTAATGTGGCCATGTTGTATATAGATGTAAGTAATATATCATGTAATGTGGCCATGTTGTATATAGATGTAAAGTAATATATCATGTAATGTGGTCATGTTGTATATATATGTAAAGTAATATATCATGTAATGTGGCCATGTTGTATATATATGTAAAATAATATATCATGTAATGTGGTCATATTTGTATATATATGTAAAAGTATATCATGTAATGTGGTCATGTTGTATATATATGTAAAGTAATATATCATGTAATGTGGTCATGTTGTATATAGATGTAAAAAGTAATATATCATGTAATGTGGTCATGTTGTATATAGATGTAAAAATTATATCATGTAATGTGGTGTCATATTGTATATAGATGTAAATAATATATCATGTAATGTAATATGTTGTATATATATGTAAAGTAATATATCATGTATGTGTAGTCATGTTGTATATGTAAAGTAATATATCGTATATTAATGTAATGGGTCATATTGTATATAGATGTAAAGTAATATATCATGTAATGTGGCCATGTTGTATATATATGTAAAGTAATATATCATGTAATGTGGCCATGTTGTATATAGATGTAAAGTAATATATCATGTAATGGTCATGTTGTATATAATAATATGTAAAAGTAATATATCATGTAAATATGGTCATGTTGTATATATATGTAAAGTAATATAATCATGTATAATGTGGTCATGTTGTATATAGATGTAAAGTAATATATCATGTAATGTGGCCATGTTGTATATATATGTAAAGTAATATATCGTGTAATGTGGCCATGTTGTATATAGATGTAAAGTAATATATCATGTAATGTGGTCATGTTGTATATAGATGTAAAGTAATATATCATGTAATGTGGCCATATTGTATATAGATGTAAAGTAATATATCATGTAATGTGGTCATGTTGTATATATGTAAAAGTAATATATCATGTAATGTGGCCATGTTGTATATATATGTAAAAAGTAATATAATATATCATGTAATGTATTGCCGTATTTGTATATATATGTAAAGTAATATATCATGTAATGTGGTCATGTTGTATATATGTAAAATAATATATCGTGTAATGTGGTCATGTTGTATATATATGTAAAGTAATATATCATGTAATGTGGTCATGTTGTATATAGATGTAAAGTAATATATCATGTAATGTGGCCATGTTGTATATATATGTAAAAAGTAATATATATCATGTAATATTGTGGCCATGTTGTATATATATATGTAAAGTAATATATCATGTAATGTGGTAATATTTGTATATGATGTAAAAATAATATATCATGTAATGTGGTCGTATTGTTGTATATATATGTAAAGTAATATATCATGTAATGTGGTCATATTTGTATATAGATGTAAAGTAATATATATCATGTAATGTGGTCATGTTGTATATAGATGTAAGTAATATATCATGTAATGTGGAATTATATGTTGTATATAGATGTAAGTAATATATCATGTAATGTTGTATATAGATGTAAAGTAATATATCATGTAATGTCATATTTGTATATATATGTAAAGTAATATATCATGTAGTAATGGCCATATTTGTATATATATGTAAAAGTAATATATCATGTAATGTGGCCATGTTGTATATATATATGTAAATAATATATCATGTAATGTGGTCATGTTGTATATAGATGTAAAATAATATATCATGTAATGTGGTCATGTTTGTATATATATGTAAAAAATAATATATCATGTAATGTGGTCATGTTGTATATAGATGTAAAGTAATATATCATGTAATAATGTGGTCATGTTGTATATATATGTAAAAAATAATATAATATCGTGTAATATATGTGTATGTTGTACATATAGATGTAAGTAATATATCATGTAATGTGGTCATATTTGTATATAGATGTAAAGTAATATATCATGTAATGTTTGCCATATTGTATATAGATGTAAAAGTAATATATCATGTAAATGTAATTATGCATTTGTATATATATGTAAAGTAATATAATATCATGTAATGTGCCATATTTGTATATATAAATAATAAGTAATATATCATGTAATGTGGTCATGTTGTATATAGATGTAAAAGTAATATATCATGTAATATTGGTCATATTTGTATATAGTATGTAAAGGTAATATATCATATAATATGGTCATATTGTATATATATGTAAAGTAATATATCATGTAATGATAGTATATGTTGTATATGTAATAATGATAGTATTATAATAATATCATGTATGATAATGGTCATTGTTTTGTATATATATGTAATGTAAAATAATATATCGTGTAGTGTGTAGTCATGTTGTATATATATGTAAAGTATATATCCATGTAATGTATATGATATTGTATTTATTTATGTTATAGATGTAAAGATAATATATGTATGTAATGTGTAGCCAAAATGTTGTGTATATATGTAAAAAGTAATATATCATGTAATGTGGCCATGTTGTATATATATGTAAAGAGTAATATAATATCATGTAATGGTCTAAAATTGTTGTATATATATAGTAAAATAATATATCATGTAATATGTGATAAATGTTGTATATATATGTAAAATAATATATCATGTAATAGTATATATTTAAGCCTTGTATAGATGTAAAGTAATATATCATGTAATGTGGCCATGTTGTATATATATATAATATACAAGTAATATCATACATGTAATGTGGTCATGTTGTATATAGATGTAAAAAGTAATATGTCGTGTAATGCTGTGTAATTATGTATTTGTATATATATGTAAAGTAAAAATATCATGTAATGTGGTCATGTTGTATATAGATGTAAAGTAATATATCATGTAATGTGGTCGTATTTGTATATATATATATATATATATATATAATGTAAGAGAATATATGTAAATGTGGTCATGTTGTATATATATGTAAAGTAATATATCATGTAGTATGTGGTCATGTTGTGTATATATAGATGTAAGTAATATATCATGTAATGTGGTCATGTTGTATATAGATGTAAAGTAATATATATCATGTAATGTGGCCATGTTGTATATAGATGTAAGTAATATATCATGTAATGTTGTGTATATATATAATGTAAAATAATATATCATGTAATAATGTTGTATATATATAATAAAAGTAATATATATGTCAGTGTAATGTTGTATATATATGTAAAATAATATATCATGTAATGTTGTATATATATATGTAAAAGTAATATATCATGTAATGTGGTCATATTTGTATATAGATGTAAAGAAGTAATATATCATGTAATGTGGCCATGTTGTATATAGATGTAAAGTAATATATCATGTAATGTGGTCATATTGTATATATATATGTAAAGTAATATATATCTGTAATGTGGTCATGTTGTATATATATGTAAAGTAATATATCATTAGTAATGTGGTCATGTTGTATATAGATGTAAAGTAATATATCATGTAATGTGGTCATGTTGTATATAGATGTAAAGTAATATATCATGTAATGTGGTCATGTTGTATATAGATGTAAAAAGTAATATATCGTTGTAATGTGGCATGTTGTATATATATGTAAAGTAATATATCATGTAATGTGGTCATGTTGTATATAGATGTAAAGTAATATATCATGTAATGTGGTCATGTTGTATATATATATGTAAAAAGTAATATATCATGTAATGTGGTCATGTTGTATATATATGTAAAGTAATATATCATGTAATGTGGCCATGTTGTATATAGATGTAAAGTAATATATCATGTAATGTGGTCATATTTGTATATATATGTAAAAGTAATATATCATGTAATGTGGTCATGTTGTATATAGATGTAAAATAATATATCATGTAATGTGGTCATGTTGTATATAGATGTAAGTAATATATCATGTAATGTGGTCATGTTGTATATAGATGTAAAGTAATATATCATGTAATGTGGCCATGTTGTATATAGATGTAAAATAATATATCATGTAATGTTGGTATATAGATGTAAAGTAATATATCATGTAATGTGTTATATATATAGATGTAAAGTAATATATCGTGTAATGTGGTCATGTTGTATATATATGTAAAGTAATATATCATGTAATGTGGTCATGTTGTATATAGATGTAAAGTAATATATCATGTAATGTGGTCATGTTGTATATATATGTAAAGTAATATATCATGTAATGTGGTCATGTTGTATATATATGTAAAGTAATATATCATGTAATGTGGTCATGTTGTATATAGATGTAAAAGTAATATATCATGTAATGTGGTCATGTTGTATATAGATGTAAAGTAATATATCATGTAATGTGGTCATGTTGTATATAGATGTAAAGTAATATATCATGTAATGTGGCCATGTTGTATATATATATGTAAAGTAATATATCATGTAATGTGGTCATGTTGTATATAGATGTAAAGTAATATATCATGTAATGTGGCCATGTTGTATATAGATGTAAAGTAATATATCATGTAATGTTGTATATAGATGTAAAGTAATATATCATGTAATGTTGTATATAGATGTAAAGTAATATATCATGTAATGTGGCCATGTTGTATATATATGTGAAAGTAATATATCATGTAATGTGGTCATGTTGTATATATATGTAAAGTAATATATCATGTAATGTGGTCATGTTGTATATATATATGTAAAGTAATATATCATGTAATGTGGTCATGTTGTATATAGATGTAAAGTAATATATCATGTAATGTGGTCATGTTGTATATATATATGTAAAGTAATATATCATGTAATGTGGTCATATTTTGTATATAGATGTAAAGTAATATATCATGTAATGTGGCCATGTTGTATATAGATGTAAAAGTAATATATCATGTAATGTGGTCATGTTGTATATATATGTAAAGTAATATATCATGTAATGTGGTCATATATTGTATATAAATGTAATATATCATGTAATGTGGTCATGTTGTATATAGATGTAAAAGTAATATATCATGTAATGTGGCCATGTTGTATATATATGTAAAGTAATATATCATGTAATGTGGTCATATTTGTATATAGATGTAAAAGTAATATATCATGTAATGTGGCCATGTTGTATATAGATGTAAAGTAATATATCATGTAATGTATGTGGTCATGTTGTATATATATGTAAGTAATATATCATGTAATGTGGCCATGTTGTATATATATGTAAAAGTAATATATCATGTAATGTGGTCATGTTGTATATATATGTAAAGTAATAATATATCATGTAATGTGGCCATGTTGTATATATATGTAAAATAATATATCATGTAATGTGGTCATGTTGTATATAGATGTAAAGTAAGATATCATGTAATGTGGTCATGTTGTATATAGATGTAAAGTAATATATCATGTAATGTGGTCATGTTGTATATAGATGTAAAGTAATATATCATGTAAATGTGGCCATGTTGTATATATATGTAAAGTAATATATCATGTAATGTGGTCATGTTTATGTATATATATGTAAAGTAATATATCATGTAATGTGTCCATGTTATATATAGATGTAAAGAAGTAATATATCATGTAATGTGTGGCCATGTTGTATATATATGTAAAAAAGTAATATATCATGTAATGTGGTCATGTTGTATATAGATGTAAAGTAATATATCATGTAATGTGGTCATGTTGTATATATATGTAAAGTAATATATCATGTAATGTGGTCATGTTGTATATATATGTAAAAGTATATATATCATGTAATGTGGTCATGTTGTATATAGATGTAAAGTAATATATCATGTAATGTGGCCATGTTGTATATATATGTAAAAAGTAATATATCGTGTAATGTGGCCATGTTGTATATAGATGTATAAAGTAATATATCATGTAATGTGGTCATGTTGTATATAGATGTAAAGTAATATATCATGTAATGTGGCCATGTTGTATATAGATGTAAAATAATATATATCATGTAATGTGGTCATGTTGTATATAGATGTAAAAGTAATATATCATGTAATGTGGCCATGTTGTATATATATATGTAAAAGTAATATATCATGTAATGTGGCCATGTTGTATATATATGTAAAAGTAATATATCATGTAATGTGGTCATGTTGTATATATATGTAAAATAATATATCGTGTAATGTGGTCATGTTGTATATATATGTAAAGTAATATATCATGTAATGTGGTCATGTTGTATATAGATGTAAAGTAATATATCATGTAATGTGGCCATGTTGTATATATATGTAAAGTAATAATATATCATGTAATGTGGCCATGTTGTATATATATGTAAAGTAATATATCATGTAATGTGGTCATGTTGTATATATATGTAAAATAATATATCATGTAATGTGGTCATGTTGTATATATATGTAAAGTAATATATCATGTAATGTGGTCATGTTTGTATATAGATGTAAAGTAATATATCATGTAATGTGGTCATGTTGTATATAGATGTAAAAGTAATATATCATGTAATGTGGTCATATTTGTATATAGATGTAAGTAATATATCATGTAATGTTGTATATAGATGTAAAGTAATATATCATGTAATGTGGTCATGTTGTATATAGATGTAAAGTAATATATCATGTAATGTGGCCATGTTGTATATATATGTAAAGTAATATATCGTGTAATGTGGCCATGTTGTATATAGATGTAAAGTAATATATCATGTAATGTGGTCATGTTGTATATATATGTAAAAGTAATATATATCATGTAATGTGGTCATGTTGTATATATATGTAGAAAAGTAATATATCATGTAATAATGGTCATGTTGTATATAGATGTAAAGTAATATATCATGTAATGTGGCCATGTTGTATATATATGTAAAAGTAATATATCATGTAATGTGGCCATGTTGTATATAGATGTAAAGTAATATATCATGTAATGTGGTCATGTTGTATATAGATGTAAAGTAATATATATCATGTAATGTGGCCATGTTGTATATAGATGTAAAAGTAATATATCATGTAATGTGGTCATGTTGTATATATATGTAAAGTAATATATCATGTAATGTGGCCATGTTGTATATATATGTAAAAAGTAATATATCATGTAATGTGGCCATGTTGTATATATATATGTAAAGTAATATATCATGTAATGTGGTCATGTTGTATATATATGTAAAATAATATATCATGTAATGTGGTCATGTTGTATATATATGTAAAGTAATATATCATGTAATGTGGTCATGTTGTATATACATGTAAAGTAATATATATCATGTAATGTGGCCATATTTGTATATATATGTAAAGTAATATATCATCTTAATGTGGTCATATATTTGTATATAGATGTAAAGTAATATATCATGTAATGTGGTCATGTTGTATATAGATGTAAAGTAATATATCATGTAATGTGGTCATGTTGTATATAGATGTAAAGTAATATATCATGTAATGTGTCATGTTGTATATAGATAAAATGTAAGATATATCGTGTAATGGTCGTATGTTTGTATATATAGATGTAAAGTAATATATCATGTAATGTTGTATATAGATGTAAAGTAATATATCATGTAATGTTGTATATAGATGTAAAGTAATATATCGTGTAATGTGGCCATGTTGTATATATATGTAAAGTAATATATCATGTAATGTGGTCATGTTGTATATATATGTAAAGTAATATATCATGTAATGTGGTCATGTTGTATATAGATGTAAAGTAATATATCATGTAATGTGGTCATGTTGTATATATATGTAAAATAATATATCATGTAATGTGGTCATGTTGTATATATATGTAAAGTAATATATCATGTAATGTGGTCATGTTGTATATAGATGTAAAGTAATATATCATGTAATGTGGTCATGTTGTATATAGATGTAAAGTAATATATCATGTAATGTGGTCATGTTGTATATAGATGTAAAGTAATATATCATGTAATGTTGTATATAGATGTAAAGTAATATATCATGTAATGTTGTATATAGATGTAAAGTAATATATCGTGTAATGTGGCCATGTTGTATATATATGTAAAGTAATATATCATGTAATGTGGTCATGTTGTATATATATGTAAAGTAAGTAATATATCATGTAATGTGGTCATGTTGTATATATATGTAAAAGTAATATATCATGTAATGTGGCCATGTTGTATATAGATGTAAGTAATATATCATGTAATGTGGTCATGTTGTATATAGATGTAAAGTAATATATCATGTAATGTGGTCATGTTGTATATAGATGTAAAGTAAGATATCATGTAATGTGTCATGTTGTATATATATATATGTAAGTAATATATCATGTAATGTGGCCATGTTGTATATATATGTAAAGTAATATATCATGTAATGTGGTCATGTTGTATATAGATGTAAAGTAAATATATCATGTAATGTGGTCATATTTTGTATATATATGTAAAGTAATATATCATGTAATGTGGTCATGTTTGTATATAGATGTAAAGTAATATATCATGTAATATGGTCATGTTGTATATATAGATGTAAAGTAATATATCATGTAATGTGGCCATGTTGTATATATATGTAAAGTAATATATCATGTAATGTGGCCATGTTGTATATAGATGTAAAGTAATATATCATGTAATGTGGTCATGTTGTATATATATGTAAAGTAATATATCATGTAATGTGGCCATGTTGTATATATATGTGAAAGTAATATATCATGTAATGTGGCCATGTTGTATATATATGTAAAAGTAATATATCATGTAATGTGGTCATGTTGTATATATATGTAAAAATAATATATCATGTAATGTGGCCATGTTGTATATATATGTAAAAGTAATATATCATGTAATGTGGTCATGTTTGTATATAGATGTAAAGTAATATATCATGTAATGTGGTCATGTTGTATATAGATGTAAAGTAATATATCATGTAATGTGGTCATATTGTATATATATGTAAAGTAATATATCATGTAATGTGGCCATGTTGTATATATATGTAAAGTAATATATCATGTAATGTGGTCATGTTGTATATATATGTAAATAAGATATCATGTAATGTGGTCATGTTGTATATATATGTAAAGTAAGATATCATGTAATGTGGTCATGTTGTATATAGATGTAAAAGTAGTATATATATCATGTAATGTGGTCATGTTGTATATAGATGTAAAGTAATATATCATGTAATGTGGCCATGTTGTATATATATGTAAGTAAGTAATATATCATGTAATGTGGTCATATTTGTAATATAGATGTAAAGTAATATATGTATGTATATGTGGTCATGTTGTATATATATGTAAAGTAATATATCATGTAATGTGGTCATGTTGTATATATATGTAAAGTATATATATCATGTAATGTGTCCATGTTGTATATATATGTAAAGTAATATATCATGTAATGTGGCCATATGTTGTATATATATGTAAAGTAATATATCGTGTAATGTGGCCATGTTGTATATATGTAAAGTAAAGTATATATATCGTGTAATGTGGCCATGTTGTATATATATATAAAAGTAATATATCATGTAATGTGGTCATGTTGTATATAGATGTAAAGTAATATATATCATAATGTGGTCATGTTGTATATATATGTAAGTATATATCATGTAATATGGTGTATGTATATATGTAAAGTAATATATCATGTAATGTGGTCATATTTGTATATATATATATGTAAAGAAAATATATATCGTGTAATGTTGTATATATATGTAAAAGTAATATATCATGTAATGTGGCCATGTTGTGTATATAGATGTAAAGTAATATATCATGTAATGTGGTCATGTTGTATATATATGTAAAAGTAATATATCATATGTAATGTGGCCATGTTGTATATATATATGTAAGAAGTAATATATCAGTTATGTAATGTGGTCATGTTGTATATATATGTAAAGTAATATATCATGTAATATGTGCCATGTTGTATATATAGATGTAAAGTAATATATCATGTAATGTGTCCATGTTTGTATATAGATGTAAAGTAATATATATCATGTAATGTGGCCATATTTGTATATAGATGTAAAAGTAATATATCATGTAATGTATTGCCATGTTGTATATAGATGTAAAGTATATATATCGTGAATGTTGTGTATATATATGTAAAGTAATGTATATATCATGTAATGTGGCCATGTTGTATATATATGTAAAGTAATATATCATGTAATGTGGTCATGTTTGTATATATATATGTAAAGTAATATATCATGTAATGTGGCCATGTTATATATATATGTAAAGTAATATATATCGTGTAATGTGATATCATGTTGTATATATATGTAAAGTAATATATCATGTAATGTGGCCATGTTGTATATAGATGTAAAAAGTAATATATCATAATAATGTGGTACATGTTGTATATAGATGTAAAGTAATATATCAGATGTAATGTGTTGTATATATATGTAAAGTAATATATCATATAATGTAATGGCCATGTTGTATATATATGTAAAGTAATATATCATGTAATGTGGCCATATTTGTATATATATATGTAAAGAAGTAATATATCGTGTAATGTGGTGATATGTTATATATATATGTAAGGTAATATATCATGTAATGTGGCCATGTTGTATATAGATGTAAAGTAATATATCGTATGTAATGTGGCCATGTTGTATATATATGTAAAAGTAATATATCATGTAATGTGGCCATGTTGTATATATATGTAAAGTAATATATCATGGTATATATGGCCATGTTTGTATATATATGTAAAGAGTAAATATATCGTGTAATGTGGCCATATTGTGTATATATATGTAAAGTAATATATATCATGTAATGTGACCATGTTGTATATATATATGTAAAGTAATATATTATGTAATATGCCATGTGTGTATATATAATGTAAAGTAATATATCGTGTAATGTGGTCATAGTTGTATATATAATGTAAAGTAATATATCTTATGTAAATATCGTGGCCATGTTGTATATATATGTAAAAGTAATATATCATATAATGGCATGTATGTTGTATATAGATGTAAAAGTAATATATCGTGTAATGTTTGGTATATATAATGTAAAGTAATATATCGTGTAATGTAATATTGTGCATGTTGTATATATATGTAAAAATAATATATCATGTAACCAGTATAAAGTCATGTTGTATATATATGTGTAAAGTAATATATATCATGTAATGTGGCCATGTTGTATATATATGTAAAAAGTAATATATCGTGTAATGTGGTCATATTTGTATATATATGTAAAAGTAATATATCGTGTAATGTAATGACTATGTTGTATATATATGTAAAGTAATATATCATATAATGTTATGGCCATGTATTTATATATATGTAAAGTAATATATCATGTATATATGGTCATGTTGTATATATATGTAAAGCCATAATATATCTTGTAATGTGGTCATGTTGTATATATATGTAAAGTAATATATCATGTATGAATAATGTGGCCATGTTGTATATATATGTAAAGTATATATATCATGTAATGTGGTCATGTTGTATATATATGTAAAAGTAATATATATAATGTAATGTGGTCATATTGTATATATATGTAAAGTAATATATATCGGTGTAATGTGGCCATGTTGTATATATATGTAAAGTAATATATCATGTAATGTGGTCATGTTGTATATATATGTAAAGTAATATATCATGTAATGTGGCCATGTTGTATATAGATGTAAAGTAATATATCGTGTAATGTGGTCATGTTGTATATAGATGTAAAGTAATATATCATGTAATGTGGCCATGTTGTATATATATGTAAAGTAATATATCGTGTAATGTTGTATATATATGTAAAGTAATATATCATGTAATGTGACCATGTTGTATACAGATGTAAAGTAATATATCGTGTAATGTGGCCATGTTGTATATATATGTAAAGTAATATATCGTGTAATGTGGCCATGTTGTATATATATGTAAAGTAATATATCATGTAATGTGGCCATGTTGTATATATATGTAAAGTAATATATCGTGTAATGTGGTCATGTTGTATATATATGTAAAGTAATATATCATGTAATGTGGCCATGTTGTATATACTCACGTGATTTAACTTTTTTTGCTTCAGTCATTATGACGTCATTGTAGCATGACTTAGTTTTCATTTCCTACATGTTTTCAGGACTACTTATTTCAGGTGAAAACACTTACAGATATTTGTGGTAAACACGAGAACAACAACAACATAAATGAAACAAATTCATTACGATAGGTATAATTGAATGAACGCTAATTTAATATAAATGAACGCCTATTCTACACATATTCACGTATTATAATATTGGTAATGTCAGAGTCAAGGGGCGGTAATCATCCAACCTCTGCGATTTTGATATTTCACGACATTAAAACTGAAACCATACAAAGCGACACCCCGTGAATGAAGCACGTGAAAGGTTGAGGCTGAAAATGACATTTCTTCTCCGGTTCCATCACTATTGTAGTTCAAATATGATTGGTTTCTGTTATTGACTGAAGACTGGTTCGTTTAGGAGTGAACAATTGATTCATCGTCACGTTAGAAAGCCCTTCCCTCGCACGTTTGAAAACACGAGCTTGTTCGGTGACGGGATTCGAGTGTGCGACTCTCAGGTTGCGAGTGGAGCGCCCTAACCACCAGGCCTAAAACACAAATAATTCATGACCAATTAAGAGAAGCCAGTCACAAAATACTATTAAATTATGTTATGATATGGCACGGCATGGCCAGGTGGTTAAGGCATTCAACTTGGATCCGAGTGTCTTGGGTTCAAATCCCCGTAATTCCAAACATGTTCGTCCTTTCAGCCGTGGAGGCGTTATAATGTGACGGTCAATCCTATTATTTGTTGGTAAAAGAGTAGTCCAAGAGTTGGCGGTTGGTGGTGATGACTAGCTGTTTTCCCTCTAGTCTTACACTACTACAGATAGCCCTCGAGTAGTTTTGCGCGAAATTAAGAAAAAAAAAACTGTTATGATATATTTAGTATAAAAGCATTTATTTAGGCTTACAGTCGAAACATGTAGAAATAAGCTATGTGCCAAAACTGGTGAAAATAGATAACTTTCTGATAAAGTGACACAAACTTTATCTATTGAACTGTAAATACATTCACGTTAATTGATTTTCAACAATAGTTTTACTAAAATGTCCTCAATTATAGAAAAGACAAATAATGAGATACACTGGTCGAAATTTTTCCCATCATAACCTTATCGAAGTCAAGACCTAAGTTATTAAGTTACAGGCCTGGAGTTCCTGAAGATACTAACGATCTCCGAGTAACATAACGCCTTAAGACATGTTATGGTAAGTTTCATACCAACACGTTACGCAGAATAAATGATAATTTTTTTTAAGTGTATACATCAACTGCTTTTCCTCTAAGACTGTTACAAGACAATAAAGTGCCAGCTTCACTCCTTTGCTACTTGTCTGTTTGTTGAATTTTGCGCAAAGCTACTCTATGTCTGCCTGCGCTAGCTGTCTATAGTTTAGAAGTGATAGGTAAGGCAGTCAGTAAACTTCACCCACTGCCAAATCTTAGGCTACTCTACTGTCATCGAAAAGTCAGGTTGATCGTCACATTAAGCACGTACCACGACTGAAAGGGTGAGAATATTTTGTGACAGGAATCGAACCCGTGATTTGCATGTTAGGAGTCAAGTGCTGTAACTGGCAGGCCATGCCAGGCGACACACCTTTTTAACTTTACTGCGTAGTGTGAAGGTGAAGTATAATCCAGAACCAGATCACGTATCATTGGATTCGCACACCAGAAAATCCAGGAGGAAATAAATCTCAAGATGTCCACAAAGGTTTGTTTCTCTCCCCTTTCAAATCAAAATCTCAAATTACAATGTTGATTTTCGGCCTCTTCACCTTCAACACAACCATCTGTAGCAACTTTGATTGATATAAAATGATCTATTTGTCAGAAGTTTGGCTGATATAGAACGATCTATCTGTAACAAGTGTGGCTGATGTAAGATGATCTGTGAGTAACAAATTTGGCTGATGTAAAATGATCCATCTGTAATAGGTTTGACTGATACAAGATGACACACGTGTAACAAGTTTGATTGCTTTAAAATCATCCATCTGTAATAGGATAGCAGATGGTTCATCTGTAACAAGTGTGGCTGATGTAAGGTGATCTATATGTAACAAATTTGGTTGATGCAAAATGATCCATCTGTAATAGGTTTGGCTGTGGTAGATTCTTGCATCTTCTCTTTGCAAGTATAACTAGAACTGATATGTAAAAATGTGCGATAAATAAAGATGTGGTGTCGTTCTTCCGCATCTTCAAAACGGACCATTAACGTTTGTGGACTATTTACATTTTCAGTCACAATAAACCTAAGTATATGTTTATACTGTATGCGTTAATAATGATCGTAGAACGACTTGGAATATTTGGGTGTATGTGTTGTACAAGCAACGTTGTTTTCCTTTGTTTATTTAGATACCGTATGCAATCAAAGCCATCTCAAGGTAGACAATGTTTTTTTTTATGTTTCTGTTATTTTTATGTTGTTGATATTTGATGGTAAAATCTTATAGCCAGAAGGAATATAACAGATAACAGCCATCTTTCCTGGTTTGTAAATAAGTCGATATACCCAATATCATCAAAACGAAACGACAAACGTTTCTGTTCTACGTCGTGTAATCAACCGTTAAAATATATATATATAAAAGGTCAACCAACAGAAAGGAATGAACTCTAGTCTATAATTTGAGATGATTCTTCCAAGGAAGAGGACAGTTAGATTTCTGTTCACGACACGTTTCTAGAACATTCGATAGTTTGTTTGAGTTAGTTTCCATAGAACTCAACCAAAGAAATTCACTGTAATCACAGGATAGTATACAATGTACACTTTCATAAATAAACTAGAACTCCACGTGTTTAATGTGAGCTATCTATTTATCTGTTTGTCGCCCCTAGTGGCACAAAAGACTTGCACCGGTTGAAATCGGGTTTTGATACCCGTGATGGGCAGAACGCGGATAGTTCATTCTGTAGCTTTGTGCTTAATTCCAAACAAACAAATATTATCTGTCTGTCCGTTTTATCTAACTAAAGGTTCGTCCATATTTATGCCTACCTGTATAAGTCTAATTTCTCAGAGCAACCAACAATTTATCTATAAAAACGGGATGTAAATACAAAGAATAGAACAAATAAAAAATGTGTATATATAGTATATTTTCGTAAATCTAATAACTAGACAACGGTTTATGTAACAAGACTGCAGGTTCACCATATTTGAAAGTGTATTTCAAAAAGCAGGCTTTAACTATATGTATATAATTTTATTAGTACTTTATAAGTCTGTCTCTAATATATATCTGTATCACATTATCTGTTGAATGTTGCATTACTTGTATCCAACACACAAAGACTCCATATTAATACATTGAATTCGTTATAAGTTTATACAACTCATTACGATCTTCTCACCAACATATTAATTTTCCTACTATTTTTACTACACCTAAAATAGGAGATTTTTTCATCAAAATATTAAAGTTTTAATTTTTTCTATTTTACACTTCAGGATTACCAAGGAGATCTTTCTTACTGAACACCATTTTCTAGTTTCTTCAAACCATAAACATTTTTAACAGTCATCAATATATACTCTTCAAAACAAGAAACGCAAAGGGATATTTTGTTATTTTAAAGAGAAATATATGTAATAACGTTACAAGCTCAGAGTATGTGATGTTACACGTGTTAAGGCACTGATTGTCAGACCAAAATGACAATAAAAGTTGTGCACTTTGAAAACGGAGGAAAACATCGGATTTTTCACCCAAACGCATGCGTGTCCAATAAATTTGTTTGAGAGATCTGCATGTTCTGCAAGTGCAACATGTGCAAAATCCTATGAAAGTGACGGGTTCTCGGTTTCCATAGCTCAGTGTTAAGCCACCGACACGCAATACAGTTACGCCAAGACTAACTGAAGCACAACGCAACAACGCCATTGGTGGCTTGGAAGCAGGCGAATCTCGATCAGATGTTGCCAGAGCTGTGAATGTTCACCCAAGCACCATCACAAGGCTATGGAATCGTCACCAACAACATGGATCAACTCGTGACCGTCCACGATCTGGCAGACCTCGTGTGACCACGGCCGCACAAGATCGCAATATCCGGTTACGTCACCTTCGGGATAGGACCATCATTGCGACGTCTACTGCCTCAACCATACCAGGGCTGCGTAGGATTTCCGATCAGACCGTACGCAACCGTCGATGAGATTCTTAGGTCCCATGTGCAACCCATCATGGTGAACGTCAACGACGTTTTTCAACATGACAACGCCCGTCCTCACACAGCCCGACTCACCACTGTCTTCTTGAGACACCACAACATCAACGTTCTTCCCTGGCCCTCCAGATCACCAGATTTAAACCCCATCGAACATCTTTGGGACGAGTTGGACCGACGTCTGCGACGGCGACAACCTCAACCGCAGTCTCTACCTCAGCCTGCAGCAGCTTTCCAGGCTGAGGGACAGCCATTCCACAGGATGTGATTCGTCATCTCATCGCTTCCATGGGCAGGAGATGCCAAGCAGTTATTGATGCTCACGGGGGGCATACTCGTTATTGACGTTAAACTTCACCTAGTGAGCGTGGACTTCGCCTTTGGATGACTTTGGATGTTCAGCAGTGAATGTGCAAAGTTTCACACATGTCATACAGAGCTACCCGGAATAAACTTGTTAACAATTTGTCTCATATTTTGCCTTTTGCGTTTCGTTTTTTGAAGAGTATAGTTTAAGACAGAATACTTCGCATATGGACTTTTATTAGATTAGATAATAAAAAAATCGAGGCTGTTGATCCTTTCAAAATATTTTTAGATTAAATTAAAGGTTCTAACACAGTTAATAAGGAGACATAACCCCATCACTCACATTCTGGTGCACTGGGTAAGACAAGTGCTGATTAAGAGATTTCTTGGGAATTACATTGTACCAATAGGGAAAACACGTACTATGCCAAACAGTTGTGTAAGATTAGCAAAACCACATGACAGGCATTTCTAGACAACGATCAGTTATGAATAGATCTCACTCATGAAGAACACTTTCGACCAAAGTTATGAATAGATCTCACTCATGAAGAACACTTTCAACCAAAGTTATGAACAGATCTCACTCATGAAGAACACTTTCGACCAAAGTTATGAACAGATCTCACTCATGAAAAACACTTTCAACCAAAGTTATTAACAGATCTCACTCATGAAGAACACTTTCAACCAAAGTTATGAATAGATCTCACTCATGAAGAACACGTTCAACCAAAGTTATGAATAGATCTCACTTAAGAAGAACGCTTTCAACCAAAGTTATGAATAGATCTCACTCATGAAGAACACTTTCAACCAAAGTTATGAATAGATCTCACTCATGAAGAACACTTTCAACCAAAGTTATGAATAGATCTCACTCATGAAGAACACTTTCGACCAAAGTTATGAATAGATCTCACTCATGAAGAACACTTTCAACCAAAGTTATGAACAGATCTCACTCATGAAGAACACTTTCGACCAAAGTTATGAACAGATCTCACTCATGAAAAACACTTTCAACCAAAGTTATTAACAGATCTCACTCATGAAGAACACTTTCAACCAAAGTTATGAATAGATCTCACTCATGAAGAACACGTTCAACCAAAGTTATGAATAGATCTCACTTAAGAAGAACACTTTCAACCAAAGTTATGAATAGATCTCACTCATGAAGAACACTTTCAACCAAAGTTATGAATAGATCTCACTCATGAAGAACACTTTCAACCAAAGTTATGAATAGATCTCACTCATAAAGAACACTTTCAACCAAAGTTATGAATAGATCTCACTCATGAAGAACACTTTCAACCAAAGTTATGAATAGATCTCACTCATGAAGAACACTTTCAACCAAAGTTATGAATAGATCTCACTCATGAAGAACACTTTCAACCAAAGTTATGAACAGATCTCACTCATGAAGAACACTTTCAACCAAAGTTATGAATAGATCTCACTCATGAAGAACACTTTCAACCAAAGTTATGAATAGATCTCACTCATGAAGAACACTTTCAACCAAAGTTATGAATAGATCTCACTCATGAAGAACACTTTCAACCAAAGTTATGAATAGATCTCACTCATGAAGAACACTTTCAACCAAAGTTATGAATAGATCTCACTTATGAAGAACGCTTTCAACCAAAGTTATGAATAGATCTCACTCATGAAGAACACTTTCAACCAAAGTTATGAATAGATCTCACTCATGAAGAACACTTTCAACCAAAGTTATGAATAGATCTCACTCATGAAGAACGCTTTCAACCAAAGTTATGAATAGATCTCACTCATGAAGAACACTTTCAACCAAAGTTATGAATAGATCTCACTCATGAAGAACACTTTCAACCAAAGTTATGAATAGATCTCACTCATGAAGAACACTTTCAACCAAAGTTATGAATAGATCTCACTCATGAAGAACACTTTCAACCAAAGTTATGAATAGATCTCACTCATGAAGAACACTTTCAACCAAAGTTATGAATAGATCTCACTCATGAAGAACACTTTCAACCAAAGTTATGAATAGATCTCACTCATGAAGAACACTTTCAACCAAAGTTATGAATAGATCTCACTCATGAAGAACACTTTCAACCAAAGTTATGAATAGATCTCACTCATGAAGAACACTTTCAACCAAAGTTATGAATAGATCTCACTCATGAAGAACACTTTCAACCAAAGTTATGAATAGATCTCACTCATGAAGAACACTTTCAACCAAAGTTATGAATAGATCTCACTCATGAAGAACACTTTCAACCAAAGTTATGAACAGATCTCACTCATGAAGAACACTTTCAACCAAAGTTATGAACAGATCTCACTCATGAAGAACACTTTCAACCAAAGTTATGAATAGATCTCACTCATGAAGAACACTTTCAACCAAAGTTATGAATAGATCTCACTCATGAAGAACACTTTCAACCAAAGTTATGAACAGATCTCACTCATGAAGAACACTTTCAACCAAAGTTATGAAAAGATCTCACTCATGAAGAACACTTTCAACCAAAGTTATGAATAGATCTCACTCATGAAGAACACTCTCATGAAGAACACTTTCAACCAAAGTTATGAATAGATCTCACTCATGAAGAACACTTTCAACCAAAGTTATGAATAGATCTCACTCATGAAGAACACTTTCAACCAAAGTTATGAATAGATCTCACTCATGAAGAACACTTTCAACCAAAGTTATGAATAGATCTCACTCATGAAGAACACTTTCAACCAAAGTTATGAATAGATCTCACTCATGAAGAACACTTTCAACCAAAGTTATGAATAGATCTCACTCATGAAGAACACTTTCAACCAAAGTTATGAATAGATCTCACTCATGAAGAACACTTTCAACCAAAGTTATGAATAGATCTCACTCATGAAGAACACTTTCAACCAAAGTTATGAATAGATCTCACTCATGAAGAACACTTTCAACCAAAGTTATGAACAGATCTCACTCATGAAGAACACTTTCAACCAAAGTTATGAATAGATCTCACTTATGAAGAACGCTTTCAACCAAAGTTATGAATAGATCTCACTCATGAAGAACACTTTCAACCAAAGTTATGAACCAAAGTTATGAACAGATCTCACTTATGAAGAACGCTTTCAACCAAAGTTATGAATAGATCTCACTCATGAAGAACACTTTCAACCAAAGTTATGAACAGATCTCACTTATGAAGAACACTTTCAACCAAAGTTATGAATAGATCTCACTCATGAAGAACGCTTTCAACCAAAGTTATGAATAGATCTCACTCATGAAGAACACTTTCGACCAAAGTTATGAACAGATCTCACTCATGAAAAACACTTTCAACCAAAGTTATTAACAGATCTCACTCATGAAGAACACTTTCAACCAAAGTTATGAATAGATCTCACTTAAGAAGAACGCTTTCAACCAAAGTTATGAATAGATCTCACTCATGAAGAACACTTTCAACCAAAGTTATGAACAGATCTCACTCATGAAGAACACTTTCAACCAAAGTTATGAACAGATCTCACTCATGAAGAACACTTTCAACCAAAGTTATGAATAGATCTCACTTAAGAAGAACGCTTTCAACCAAAGTTATGAATAGATCTCACTCATGAAGAACACTTTCAACCAAAGTTATGAACAGATCTCACTCATGAAGAACACTTTCAACCAAAGTTATGAACAGATCTCACTCATGAAGAACACTTTCAACCAAAGTTATGAACAGATCTCACTTATGAAGAACGCTTTCAACCAAAGTTATGAATAGATCTCACTTAAGAAGAACACTTTCAACCAAAGTTATGAATAGATCTCACTCATGAAGAACACTTCAACCAAAGTTATGAACAGATCTCACTCATGAAGAACACTTTCAACCAAAGTTATGAATAGATCTCACTCATGAAGAACACTTTCAACCAAAGTTATGAATAGATCTCACTCATGAAGAACACTTTCAACCAAAGTTATGAATAGATCTCACTCATGAAGAACACTTTCAACCAAAGTTATGAATAGATCTTACTCATGAAGAACACTTTCAACCAAAGTTATGAATAGATCTCACTTATGAAGAACGCTTTCAACCAAAGTTATGAATAGATCTCACTCATGAAGAACACTTTCAACCAAAGTTATGAACAGATCTCACTTATGAAGAACGCTTTCAACCAAAGTTATGAATAGATCTCACTCATGAAGAACACTTTCAACCAAAGTTATGAACAGATCTCACTCATGAAGAACACTTTCAACCAAAGTTATGAACAGATCTCACTTATGAAGAACGCTTTCAACCAAAGTTATGAATAGATCTCACTTAAGAAGAACGCTTTCAAACAAAGTTAGGAATAGATCTCACTTAAGAAGAACGCTTTCAACCAAAGTTATGAATAGATCTCACTCATGAAGAACACTTTCAACCAAAGTTATGAATAGATCTCACTCATGAAGAACACTTTCAACCAAAGTTAGGAATAGATCTCACTTAAGAAGAACGCTTTCAACCAAGAGAAAAATAAAACCTTTCAAGGACCATTTAAAAACTAAACACAGACAGTTAAAGGTTGACAATACTTCCAGTCATGAACAAAAACACCGTCTACATGATCATTCACAACTGAATGTAGACAGTTAAAGGTTGACAATACTTCCAGTCATGAAAAAAACACTGTCTACATGATCATTCACAACTAAATATAGACAGTTAAAAATTGACAATACATCCAGTCATGAACAAAAACACTGTTTATATGATCATTCACAACTAAATATAGACAGTTAAAGGTTGACAATACTTCCAGTCATGAACAAAAACACTGTCTACATGAGCATTCACAACTAAATATAGACAGTTAAAGGTTGACAATACATCCAGTCATGAACAAAAACACAGTCTACGTGATCATTCACATCTAAATATAGACAGTTAAAGGTTGACAATACTTCCAGTCATGAAAAAAAACACAGTCTACATGATCATTCACAACTAAATATAGACAGTTAAAGGTTGACAATACATCCAGTCATGAACAAAAACACTGTTTATATGATCATTCACAACTAAATATAGACAGTTAAAGGTTGACAATACTTCCAGTCATGAAAAAAACACTGTCTACATGATCATTCACAACTAAATATAGACAGTTAAAAATTGACAATACATCCAGTCATGAACAAAAACACTGTTTATATGATCATTCACAACTAAATATAGACAGTTAAAGGTTGACAATACTTCCAGTCATGAACAAAAACACTGTCTACATGAGCATTCACAACTAAATATAGACAGTTAAAGGTTGACAATACATCCAGTCATGAACAAAAACACAGTCTACGTGATCATTCACATCTAAATATAAACAGTTAAAGGTTGACAATACTTCCAGTCATGAAAAAAAACACAGTCTACATGATCATTCACAACTAAATATAGACAGTTAAAGGTTGACAATACATCCAGTCATGAACAAAAACACTGTCTACATGATCATTCACATCTAAATATAGACAGTTAAAGGTTGACAATACTTCCAGTCATGAAAAAAAACACAGTCTACATGATCATTCACAACTAAATATAGACAGTTAAAGGTTGACAATACATCCAGTCATGAACAAAAACACTGTTTATATGATCATTCACAACTAAATATAGACAGTTAAAGGTTGACAATACATCCAGTCATGAACAAAAACACTGTTTATATGATCATTCACAACTAAACACAGACAGTTAAAGGTTGACAATACTTCCAGTCATGAACAAACACACAGTCTACATGATCATTCACAACTAAATATAGACAGTTAAAGGTTGACAATACTTGCAGTCATGAACAAACACACAGTCTACATGATCATTCACAACTGAATGTAGACAGTTAAAGGTTGATAATACTTGCAGTCATGAACAAACACACAGTCTACATGATCATTCACAACTAAATATAGACAGTTAAAGGTTGACAATACTTGCAGTCATGAACAAACACACAGTCTACATGATCATTCACAACTGAATGTAGACAGTTAAAGGTTGACAATACTTCCAGTAATTAACAAAAACACTGTTTATATGATCATTCACAATTGAATGTAGACAGTTAAAGGTTGACAATACTTCCAGTCATGAAAAAAACACTGTCTACATGATCATTCACAACTAAATATAGACAGTTAAAGGTTGACAATACTTCCAGTCATGAACAAAAACACAGTCTACATGATCATTCACAACTAAACACAGACAGTTAAAAGTTAAAAATACTTCCAGTCATGAACAAAAACACTGTTTACATGATCATTCACAACTAAATATAGACAGTTAAAGGTTGACAATACTTCCAGTCATGAAGAAACACACTGTCTACATGATCATTCACAACTAAATATAGACATTTAAAGGTTGACAATACTTCCAGTCATGAACAAACACACAGTCTACATGATCATTCACAACTAAATATAGACATTTAAAGGTTGACAATACTTGCAGTCATGAACAAACACACAGTCTACATGATCATTCACAACTAAATATAGACAGTTAAAGGTTGACAATACTTCCAGTAATTAACAAAAACACAGTCTACATGAGCATTCACAACTAAATATAGACAGTTAAAGGTTGACAATACATCCAGTCATGAACAAAAACACTGTTTATATGATCATTCACAATAAAATATAGACAGTTAAAGGTTGACAATACTTCCAGTCATGAAAAAAACACTGTCTACATGATCATTCACAACTAAACACAGACAGTTAAAGGTTGACAATACTTCCAGTCATGAACAAACACACAGTCTACATGATCATTCACAACTAAATATAGACAGTTAAAGGTTGACAATACTTCCAGTCATGAACAAAAACACTGTCTACATGAGCATTCACAACTAAATATAGACAGTTAAAGGTTGACAATACATCCAGTCATGAACAAAAACACAGTCTACGTGATCATTCACATCTAAATATAGACAGTTAAAGGTTGACAATACTTCCAGTCATGAAAAAAAACACTGTCTGCATGATCATTCACAACTAAATATAGACAGTTAAAGGTTGACAATACTTCCAGTCATGAAGAAACACACTGTCTACATGATCATTCACAACTAAATATAGACATTTAAAGGTTGACAATACTTCCAGTCATGAACAAACACACAGTCTACATGATCATTCACAACTAAATATAGACAGTTAAAGGTTGACAATACTTGCAGTCATGAACAAACACACAGTCTACATGATCATTCACAACTAAATATAGACAGTTAAAGGTTGACAATACTTCCAGTAATTAACAAAAACACAGTCTACATGAGCATTCACAACTAAATATAGACAGTTAAAGGTTGACAATACATCCAGTCATGAACAAAAACACTGTTTATATGATCATTCACATCTAAATATAGACAGTTAAAGGTTGACAATACTTCCAGTCATGAACAAACACACAGTCTACATGATCATTCACAACTAAATATAGACAGTTAAAGGTTGACAATACTTCCATTCATGAACAAACACACAGTCTACATGATCATTCACAACTAAATATAGACAGTTAAAAGTTGACAATACTTGCAGTCATGAACAAACACACAGTCTACATGATCATTCACAACTGAATGTAGACAGTTAAAGGTTGATAATACTTGCAGTCATGAACAAACACACAGTCTACATGATCATTCACAACTAAATATAGACAGTTAAAGGTTGACAATACTTGCAGTCATGAACAAACACACAGTCTACATGATCATTCACAACTGAATGTAGACAGTTAAAGGTTGACAATACTTCCAGTAATTAACAAAAACACTGTTTATATGATCATTCACAACTGAATGTAGACAGTTAAAGGTTGACAATACTTCCAGTCATGAAAAAAACACTGTCTACATGATCATTCACAACTAAATATAGACAGTTAAAGGTTGACAATACTTCCAGTCATGAACAAAAACACAGTCTACATGATCATTCACAACTAAACACAGACAGTTAAAAGTTAAAAATACTTCCAGTCATGAACAAAAACACTGTTTACATGATCATTCACAACTAAATATAGACAGTTAAAGGTTGACAATACTTCCAGTCATGAAGAAACACACTGTCTACATGATCATTCACAACTAAATATAGACATTTAAAGGTTGTCAATACTTCCAGTCATGAACAAACACACAGTCTACATGATCATTCACAACTAAATATAGACAGTTAAAGGTTGACAATACTTGCAGTCATGAACAAACACACAGTCTACATGATCATTCACAACTAAATATAGACAGTTAAAGGTTGACAATACTTGCAGTCATGAACAAACACACAGTCTACATGATCATTCACAACTAAATATAGACAGTTAAAGGTTGACAATACTTCCAGTAATTAACAAAAACACAGTCTACATGAGCATTCACAACTAAATATAGACAGTTAAAGGTTGACAATACATCCAGTCATGAACAAAAACACTGTTTATATGATCATTCACAACTAAATATAGACAGTTAAAGGTTGACAATACTTCCAGTCATGAAAAAAACACTGTCTACATGATCATTCACAACTAAACACAGACAGTTAAAGGTTGACAATACTTCCAGTCATGAACAAACACACAGTCTACATGATCATTCACAACTAAATATAGACAGTTAAAGGTTGACAATACTTGCAGTCATGAACAAACACACAGTCTACATGATCATTCACAACTGAATGTAGACAGTTAAAGGTTGATAATACTTGCAGTCATGAACAAACACACAGTCTACATGATCATTCACAACTAAATATAGACAGTTAAAGGTTGACAATACTTGCAGTCATGAACAAACACACAGTCTACATGATCATTCACAACTGAATGTAGACAGTTAAAGGTTGACAATACTTCCAGTAATTAACAAAAACACTGTTTATATGATCATTCACAACTGAATGTAGACAGTTAAAGGTTGACAATACTTCCAGTCATGAAAAAAACACTGTCTACATGATCATTCACAACTAAATATAGACAGTTAAAGGTTGACAATACTTCCAGTCATGAACAAAAACACAGTCTACATGATCATTCACAACTAAACACAGACAGTTAAAAGTTAAAAATACTTCCAGTCATGAACAAAAACACTGTTTACATGATCATTCACAACTAAATATAGACAGTTAAAGGTTGACAATACTTCCAGTCATGAAGAAACACACTGTCTACATGATCATTCACAACTAAATATAGACATTTAAAGGTTGACAATACTTCCAGTCATGAACAAACACACAGTCTACATGATCATTCACAACTAAATATAGACAGTTAAAGGTTGACAATACTTGCAGTCATGAACAAACACACAGCCTACATGATCATTCACAACTAAATATAGACAGTTAAAGGTTGACAATACTTCCAGTCATGAACAAACACACAGTCTACATGATCATTCACAACTAAATATAGACAGTTAAAGGTTGACAATACTTCCAGTAATTAACAAAAACACTGTTTATATGATCATTCACAACTGAATGTAGACAGTTAAAGGTTCACAATACTTCCAGTCATGAAAAAAACACTGTCTACATGATCATTCACAACTAAATATAGACAGTTAAAGGTTGACAATACTTCCAGTCATGAACAAAAACACAGTCTACATGATCATTCACAACTAAACACAGACAGTTAAAAGTTAAAAATACTTCCAGTCATGAACAAACACACAGTCTACATGATCATTCACAACTAAATATAGACATTTAAAGGTTGACAATACTTCCAGTCATGAACAAACACACAGTCTACATGATCATTCACAACTAAATATAGACAGTTAAAGGTTGACAATACTTGCAGTCATGAACAAACACACAGTCTACATGATCATTCACAACTAAATATAGACAGTTAAAGGTTGACAATACTTCCAGTAATTAACAAAAACACAGTCTACATGAGCATTCACAACTAAATATAGACAGTTAAAGGTTGACAATACATCCAGTCATGAACAAAAACACTGTTTATATGATCATTCACAACTAAATATAGACAGTTAAAGGTTGACAATACTTCCAGTCATGAACAAACACACAGTCTACATGATCATTCACAACTAAATATAGACATTTAAAGGTTGACAATACTTCCAGTCATGAACAAACACACAGTCTACATGATCATTCACAACTAAATATAGACAGTTAAAGGTTGACAATACTTGCAGTCATGAACAAACACACAGTCTACATGATCATTCACAACTAAATATAGACAGTTAAAGGTTGACAATACTTCCAGTAATTAACAAAAACACAGTCTACATGAGCATTCACAACTAAATATAGACAGTTAAAGGTTGACAATACATCCAGTCATGAACAAAAACACTGTTTATATGATCATTCACAACTAAATATAGACAGTTAAAGGTTGACAATACTTCCAGTCATGAAAAAAACACTGTCTACATGATCATTCACAACTAAATACAGACAGTTAAAGGTTGACAATACTTCCAGTCATGAACAAACACACAGTCTACATGATCATTCACAACTAAATATAGACAGTTAAAGGTTGACAATACTTGCAGTCATGAACAAACACACAGTCTACATGATCATTCACAACTGAATGTAGACAGTTAAAGGTTGATAATACTTGCAGTCATGAACAAACACACAGTCTACATGATCATTCACAACTAAATATAGACAGTTAAAGGTTGACAATACATCCAGTCATGAAGAAACACACTGTCTACATGATCATTCACAACTAAATATAGACATTTAAAGGTTGACAATACTTCCAGTCATGAACAAACACACAGTCTACATGATCATTCACAACTAAATATAGACAGTTAAAGGTTGACAATACTTGCAGTCATGAACAAACACACAGTCTACATGATCATTCACAACTAAATATAGACAGTTAAAGGTTGACAATACTTCCAGTAATTAACAAAAACACAGTCTACATGATCATTCACAACTAAATATAGACAGTTAAAGGTTGACAATACATCCAGTCATGAACAAAAACACTGTTTATATGATCATTCACAACTAAATATAGACAGTTAAAGGTTGACAATACTTCCAGTCATGAAAAAAACACTGTCTACATGATCATTCACAACTAAACACAGACAGTTAAAGGTTGACAATACTTCCAGTCATGAACAAACACACAGTCTACATGATCATTCACAACTAAATATAGACAGTTAAAGGTTGACAATACTTGCAGTCATGAACAAACACACAGTCTACATGATCATTCACAACTGAATGTAGACAGTTAAAGGTTGATAATACTTGCAGTCATGAACAAACACACAGTCTACATGATCATTCACAACTAAATATAGACAGTTAAAGGTTGACAATACTTGCAGTCATGAACAAACACACAGTCTACATGATCATTCACAACAGAATGTAGACAGTTAAAGGTTGACAATACTTCCAGTAATTAACAAAAACACTGTTTATATGATCATTCACAACTGAATGTAGACAGTTAAAGGTTGACAATACTTCCAGTCATGAAAAAAACACTGTCTACATGATCATTCACAACTAAATATAGACAGTTAAAGGTTGACAATACTTCCAGTCATGAACAAAAACACAGTCTACATGATCATTCACAACTAAACACAGACAGTTAAAGTTAAAATACTTCCAGTCATGAACAAAAACACTGTTTACATGATCATTCACAACTAAATATAGACAGTTAAAGGTTGACAATACTTCCAGTCATGAAGAAACACACTGTCTACATGATCATTCACAACTAAATATAGACATTTAAAGGTTGACAATACTTCCAGTCATGAACAAACACACAGTCTACATGATCATTCACAACTAAATATAGACAGTTAAAGGGTGACAATACTTGCAGTCATGAACAAACACACAGTCTACATGATCATTCACAACTAAATATAGACAGTTAAAGGTTGACAATACTTGCAGTCATGAACAAACACACAGTCTACATGATCATTCACAACTAAATATAGACAGTTAAAGGTTGACAATACTTCCAGTAATTAACAAAACACAGTCTACATGAGCATTCACAACTAAATATAGACAGTTAAAGGTTGACAATACATCCAGTCATGAACAAAAACACTGTTTATATGATCATTCACAACTAAATATAGACAGTTAAAGGTTGACAATACTTCCAGTCATGAAAAAAACACTGTCTACATGATCATTCACAACTAAACACAGACAGTTAAAGGTTGACAATACTTCCAGTCATGAACAAACACACAGTCTACATGATCATTCACAACTAAATATAGACAGTTAAAGGTTGACAATACTTGCAGTCATGAACAAACACACAGTCTACATGATCATTCACAACTGAATGTAGACAGTTAAAGGTTGATAATACTTGCAGTCATGAACAAACACACAGTCTACATGATCATTCACAACTAAATATAGACAGTTAAAGGTTGACAATACTTGCAGTCATGAACAAACACACAGTCTACATGATCATTCACAACTGAATGTAGACAGTTAAAGGTTGACAATACTTCCAGTAATTAACAAAAACACTGTTTATATGATCATTCACAACTGAATGTAGACAGCTAAAGGTTGACAATACTTCCAGTCATGAAAAAAACACTGTCTACATGATCATTCACAACTAAATATAGACAGTTAAAGGTTGACAATACTTCCAGTCATGAACAAAAACACAGTCTACATGATCATTCACAACTAAACACAGACAGTTAAAAGTTAAAAATACTTCCAGTCATGAACAAAAACACTGTTTACATGATCATTCACAACTAAATATAGACAGTTAAAGGTTGACAATACTTCCAGTCATGAAGAAACACACTGTCTACATGATCATTCACAACTAAATATAGACATTTAAAGGTTGACAATACTTCCAGTCATGAACAAACACACAGTCTACATGATCATTCACAACTAAATATAGACAGTTAAAGGTTGACAATACTTGCAGTCATGAACAAACACACAGTCTACATGATCATTCACAACTAAATATAGACAGTTAAAGGTTGACAATACTTCCAGTAATTAACAAAAACACAGTCTACATGAGCATTCACAACTAAATATAGACAGTTAAAGGTTGACAATACATCCAGTCATGAACAAAAACACTGTTTATATGATCATTCACAACTAAATATAGACAGTTAAAGGTTGACAATACTTCCAGTCATGAACAAAAACACAGTCTACATGATCATTCACAACTAAACACAGACAGTTAAAGGTTGACAATACTTGCAGTCATGAACAAACACACAGTCTACATGATCATTCACAACTAAATATAGACAGTTAAAGGTTGACAATACTTCCAGTAATTAACAAAAACACAGTCTACATGAGCATTCACAACTAAATATAGACAGTTAAAGGTTGACAATACATCCAGTCATGAACAAAAACACTGTTTATATGATCATTCACAACTAAATATAGACAGTTAAAGGTTGACAATACATCCAGTCATGAACAAAAACACTGTTTATATGATCATTCACAACTAAATATAGACAGTTAAAGGTTGACAATACTTCCAGTCATGAACAAACACACAGTCTACATGATCATTCACAACTAAATATAGACAGTTAAAGGTTGACAAAACTTGCAGTCATGAACAAACACACAGTCTACATGATCATTCACAACTGAATGTAGACAGTTAAAGGTTGACAATACATCCACTCATGAACAAAAACACTGTTTATATGATCATTGACAACTAAATATAGACAGTTAAAGGTTGACAATACTTCAAGTCATGAACAAAAACACCGTCTATATGATCATTCAGAACTAAATAGAGAAAGTTAAAGGTTGACAATACTTCCAGTCATGAACAAAAACACCGTCTACATGATCATTCACAACTGAATGTAGACAGTTAAAGGTTGACAATACTTCCAGTCATGAAAAAAACACTGTCTACATGATCATTCACAACTGAATGTAGACAGTTAAAGGTTGACAATACATCCAGTCATGAACAAAAACACTGTTTATATGATCATTCACAACTAAATATAGACAGTTAAAGGTTGACAATACTTCCAGTCATGAACAAAAACACTGTTTATATGATCATTCACAACTAAATATAGACAGTTAAAGGTTGAAAATACTTCCAGTCATGAACAAAAACACTGTTTATATGATCATTCACAACTAAATATAGACAGTTAAAGGTTGACAATACTTCCAGTCATGAACAAACACACAGTCTACATGATCATTCACAACTAAACACAGACAGTTAAAGGTTGAGAATACTTCCAGTCATGAACAAACACACAGTCTACATGATCATTCACAACTAAATATAGACAGTTAAAGGTTGACAATACTTCAAGTCATGAACAAAAACACCGTCTATATGATCATTCAGAACTAAATAGAGAAAGTTAAAGGTTGACAATACTTCCAGTCATGAACAAAAACACCGTCTACATGATCATTCACAACTGAATGTAGACAGTTAAAGGTTGACAATACTTCCAGTCATGAAAAAAACACTGTCTACATGATCATTCACAACTGAATGTAGACAGTTAAAGGTTGACAATACATCCAGTCATGAACAAAAACACTGTTTATATGATCATTCACAACTAAATATAGACAGTTAAAGGTTGACAATACTTCCAGTCATGAACAAAAACACTGTTTATATGATCATTCACAACTAAATATAGACAGTTAAAGGTTGAAAATACTTCCAGTCATGAACAAAAACACTGTTTATATGATCATTCACAACTAAATATAGACAGTTAAAGGTTGACAATACTTCCAGTCATGAACAAACACACAGTCTACATGATCATTCACAACTAAACACAGACAGTTAAAGGTTGAGAATACTTCCAGTCATGAACAAACACACAGTCTACATGATCATTCACAACTAAATATAGACAGTTAAAGGTTGACAATACTTGCAGTCATGAACAAACACACAGTCGACATGATCATTTACAACTGAATGTAGACAGTTAAAGGTTGATAATACTTGCAGTCATGAACAAACACACAGTCTACATGATCATTCACAACTGAATGTAGACAGTTAAAGGTTGACAATACTTCCAGTCATGAAAAAAAACACTGTCTACATGATCATTCACAACTGAATGTAGACAGTTAAAGGTTGATCTGTGTTTAGTGTTGTGTTTTTAATAGCTAGTGGTATTATGAAAAACTGACTATTTGTATTTAGTTGTGAAAAAAGTGTTTTCTTCGCAGTTGGAAGAAGGTTTCACAACCGGTTTGATGATTGGCTAGAGACATCTATCATATTTTTCTGCTTAGTTGTAAAAGTTTTGGAGAATTTTATGTGGAGAATAAACATTTTCTGATGACTAGCTAGAAGCGTCTCTCATGTGGTTCTGCTTAGCTTTGCAACTTATTGGAATAGTGCATATTTTTGCTGAAGATACAATATACTTCTGAGAAATACTTGAATTAGCCCTGGTCTTACCGAATTCGCTAGAATGGGAGTGATGGAGTTATTTCTCATTATTAACTGTGTCAAATTCTTTAACTTAGTCTAAAACTATACTGAAAGGATCAATATCCTCGCTTCTTTCACTGCTGAATTTAATAAAAGTCCAGAGAGAGACGTACTCTGACTGAAGCTGAAGTGATGACTGGTTTATGGTTTGAAGAAAGTAGAAAATGCTGTTCAATAAAAACAATCTCCACCTACACAACTCTATTAATCTTCCAATTGTTTCAAATCCATAGCATGTTAGCCAGGAATATACGATTTTTTGTGATCTAAATAAAATACAGTTAAAAAACTATATTTCAAATTATATTAAACATTGAAGTTAAAACACAAATAATGCACTAAGAATATTTAATGTTCAGCGTAAATAGATATAAATACGATAATAGATAACGAAAATATGTATAATATTTAAAATTACAAATTAACATTATTTTAAAAAACACACAAGATATAGATTTGTTTGTTTTGGAATTTCGCACAAAGCTACTCGAGGGCTATCTGTGCTAGCCGTCCCTAATTTAGTAGTGTAAGACTAGAGGGAAGGCAGCTAGTCATAACCACCCACCGCCAACTCTTGGGCTACTCTTTTACCAACGAATAGTGGGATTGACCGTCACATTATACACCCCCACGGCTGGGAGGGCGAGCATGTTTAGCGCAACGCGGGCTCGAACCCGCGACCCTCGGATTACGAGTCGCACGCCTTAGGCGCTTGGCCATGCCGGGCCACAAGATATAGAAAAATAAATTTATATTTAGAAACATAGTTTCGATGGAAAACGTATATTTGAATATTATAATAAGTTATTTTTTAATAAGAATAAGTGCTTATTGGTGAGTTTTATCCATCTAATTTTCTAAATCTTGTTTTTTACTATATTTCTTGAAAGAAATATAGATTCTTCATTTTTTACAATATTTTATAGCGACCTGTTTCAATTTTTCTTTTAATGTGGGCAGAGAAAATTATGTGTAAAAAAATTCAATCGAAGTATTAATAGGTAATCTGGACTCTAACCCTAACAGGCTGTATTGGATTGTTTGTCTTTTGAATTATATATATTGAATCAGGCATAATCTACTAAAGATCTTATATTTACTTTAAATATTTTACTAATTGTATTATTTACACACGTGTTTATATATGAGTTTGTTTAGCATGTTTATTCTTGTCTAACACTTTTTCAATAAATACTTAACATGGCTTTTCCAGTTTAATGTTCTCTCGTAAATGGTGTTGAGATATTTAGCATTTTATATCATAGGAATTTCAGTATGATATATTTCCAATTTAATTTTTATATCTCTAATATTAGTTTTGAATATATCCTTTTCCCGACAGAATATAATACGTCTAGTTTTTTCTGGATTAAGATACATTCTCCATAGATTAGATCGTAATCCAGTTGTAAAATTCATAATTATGATAGGTGTTAAATGGTTTGTTACCCAATTGTATGATCTAATCGACATAATGGGAATCGCATATTAATACAAAAATTTTTGATTGTGAAATATTGTTAATGAGTATAATAAATAAAAGTGGGTTTACAACTTTGCCCTAAGCCACTCCTACCTGAGGAGTTTACAACTTTGCCCTAAGCCACTCCTACCTGAGGGGAAATTTTCTGATTCAATATTATTTAGCTTAATATTATTTAATTTATTTTTAGCATTGTTATTTATCCATTTTATTAAAAGTAGTCACGCGCTGGTACAGCGGTAAGTCTAAGGATTTACATGGCTAAAATCATGGGTTCGATTCTCGTCGGTGGACTCAGCAGATAGCCTGATGTGGCTTTGTTATAAGAAAAGACACACATACATTATAAAGTACGATAATTAGCAGGTAGATAATATAATGAATTTATCCACTTTTTCCTTAAAAATCGATGTATCAATTTTTCAAAGTATCTTGCACCAAAAAACATAAATTTTATCGCATGTCATAAATCAGATGGAATTTAATAAAAATTTGCTTACTTTTTAAAAAATAAATGTATATTTATATTTAAGCGATATACTATTTAATACTATTTAAAAAAGTGATATTAACACTTTGTTATCTATAAATTAATTAAATTAAATTGTATTTAAGTTATTTAAGAATTAAGATATATATATATATTGAACTTTGAAATTATTTTATTATTATAAAATGGTAAGATTCAACTAATACATAATAAAATAATGTAATAAATATATATATATATATATATATACGAAATATAAATTCTTCAAATCCTCTAAACAGCTAAACTTTCTTACCTATGCCAACATAGGCTAAAAGAAGAATTATATTTATTATGTCTCCTGTTTTTGATAAATAAGGATTCTTATTTTTCCCCGCAGTATCTTTAAGTGAGGTATTTTAATCCATCATACAAAGTTTTAATCTGCTCATGTAAAAAATTCTTCGCTATATTTCTTGGAGGGTTTGGGGTTAAACATAATACATTATTTTATAATGTATGTAAAATTGTAAAATTAAACAAATGATACTTGACCCCAAACTGGCAGCATATTCAAATATGGCCTTATACATATTTATATACATTTTACTGATAGTGTTCTATTACAACCACCTTTTTTTCTAATTATTTTAACATGTCAAACATTTCTCACCTTTTTAAAATAAACTATTAACATTTTCCTGCCACGCTAACTTTCTGTTAAAATTACTTCTATATATTTGACATTCTTTATTAATTTAATATTTATGTTGCACTTTTTCACTTATGTTTCCTTAATATCAGCAAGATGTTGTTTGGATACATTATTTTCTATTATTTTTATTATAATTTAAAGGTATTATTCATAATTGCAAATTGTAAGTTGTTAATTATTATTTTTACAAAATGTTTAGTAAGTTAAAATATAATATCATCTGTATATTTCGCATAATTAGTGCATTTAGTATTTGTTTCAGGACATTGTATATCATTAGTGTATACATTGAAAAATAAATGGCTTAATACAATTCCTTGAAAAACTCCTACTTTTGTGAAAAGCTATTTGATAATTCTGTCTATTTTAATTATATTATGTATATTTTGAAAGAAATTATTTTTTACGTCTTATAAATGTGTATGAGAATTTATAAGCATGTATTAACGTATATATTAGCCTAATGTGCCATATTTTATCTTAAGACTTTTCAGTATATAATAATACTGTACCAGTGGGTTTTTTTATCACTGAAACCATCAACTATAAACTCAATGAGTCTAAAAAGATGGATAGATGTTTGATAATGCTTTCTAGAAAACACTAGATAGAGATTTAATGTATAACTATTTTCTAAAAAAAAATCAAATAATCTGATATTTATATTTTTTCTGAAACATCTTGAATATATAACTTGTCAGAATTATACGTTTATAACTATAGGGAGAACTTTTAATTTCATTAGGTTTTAAAATCACAGTACTAACGTCAGACCTTCAATCTTTATGAATATAACCTGAGTTCTAAGATAAAGTAAACAGACTGGCAATTTTACCATATATTTCTATATTATAATTTTTAACATTATTAAAAATTTAAAATCCTGTTGTAATATTCTTTCTAGTATCTTTTAAAACTTTAGTTATTCCAAAATATGTAATATTGTTATTATTGAAATTTAAACGGTTATCTTCTGTAATATTATTTCCTTTAGAATCAATATTTATAAGAAATGTATTTTAACCTATTTTCGTCATTTATACTTTCATTTACATAATTAAATCATTCGTTATTAAATCTAGAAAACTAGTTGTCTTTAGTAATTTCTTCCATCAAATTTTAAAATAAAATGATCTTTTTATTATCAATTAAAAAAAAATTAATGTCACATCAGAGTATGTACTTTTAACTGAAAATACACCTACTTTCTAATTCTTATGGATTGGTGTTTTAAGATCTAATGAACCTTCTCTACTGAGAAAGCGTGCAAAGTTAATGACGGAGTTAAATGACTTTATATACACATCTAGTATAAAGAACGTTAAAATCATATCAAAATATATAAATTAATAGTATGTTTTAAAATTCCTTAATTACAATAATAAATAGAGTTAAACATACATTCGATACATATATTTATATAATTAAATTGTATAACACTATAATGCATCTAATCTAAATATATGTTTTAAAATTCTAGAAACATATTTAACTCCCATAACAATAACAATACAAACTACATTTATTTTATCTCCTGAAACTTGTTTTATCTTTTATTTCCTTTAATAACTACGAATTCTTATTTATTTATAATAATTCTGAGTAAAATATCTTAATATTTTATTCCAATTTGGCGAAGAAAACTGCTGGTGCAAACATTTTGCGGGTGAATTTAAAGGTGAATTCGTAACTAGGCGTAGTATACTATTTTGTAAAGTTTGTAATATTTCAAAATTAAACAAATTAATGTCACACCACGCACCATTCAAGAAGTTATCTTAGAAATACTTTATGAGTCTTAATTATAGTTTTACTGTTACGTCTTCCCCGTTTTTAAATTATTTCGTTTAACATGTTAAATCTAAACCCACCTTTTTTAGGTAAACTATTGATATAATCTTTCCAATTTTATTTTCTATTATATACGACTCCAAAATATTTAACATTTTAAAACAGTTCAATTTGTGTAATATATATTTTAATATTTGCTTTTTGGATGCGGAATAAACTATGTTAAAATATAATATTTTTCAGTAAAAATTATAAATTTAGTTTTAATAGGAGTAAAATACACCCTTCATAATTTACATCACTACCTTAGACGTAAAACTATCTAACCAATTATTATTTATCTTAATTGCATATCTCTGTTTTTAATAAAATTATTGTTCATCTTATAAATGAATATGGTAGGTTAAGATCACAATATTAATTTATACAATAATCTATCATGCTATATTAATAAAAGCTTCTCAGTATCTATCATAACAGTACCAGAAGGACTTTTGTAATTGAAACCAACTAGTTTGACGTTTGATGTTTTTTTTCCTAGAAAAAAAATTGATATAAATTTGATTTATTATTATTTTCCTTGGATTCAATTAATATATTACTTATTATTTTTTCAAATATTTTAAGCATACCACGTTTGAAACTTATGGGCGTGAAGGCGGAACTTTTATTGGGTTTTAATATCATTGTAACAACACTAGACGGACAGGACTTGAGTACCTAACCAAGAGTTTGAGATAAAGTACAAATATTACCAATGTTTTATTTTTAAAATACTTTTTAGTCATGTCCCGTAGTATTATTCTTTCTAGTATTTTTACAGCTTTAATTATTTCATCACATGGGATATTACTATTATTAAATTTCAAAGACTTATCTTTAAAAGAGATAATTTCTGTGTTGTTAATATTTATTGGAAAAATTAATTTTCCTATTTTATCTTTATTATCCAGTCATTTATATACGTTTTGCACTCGAAATTGAAAGTCTTTCCTATTAAAGTTTCTTTGTATCATGTACAATTGTTTTCTACTATTTACTTATCACTTTTCCAATTTAGCTCCATTCGTGAGGTCATGCAGGTAACTTATGACTGAAGACAGAAAACAAATATATAAAAAACATCTTCTTTTACAGTTGATGATTCTGTATTAATTTAGAATTTAGTTTTTATCCGGCACGCACAAAACAAATAGATAAACAGTCGTGGTGAAGATACTGATTTGTATTGATTGTCTGACAGTCCACTGCTTTTGTTATAACTGTGTAAAGAAGCACTAGCCAATTAAATGAATAAAAGGTCACAAGGGTTCTTAAACTGTCCAACAAACTTGCATCATGTAAGTGATATTTGCTAGCATTGCTAGAAAATGCTTTTTTTTTTCTTTCAGAGATGATTGTGGCAGTATGTTCTCAGTCTATCTGCTGTTTCGTAGTGGTAACAACATTTTCAACCATATGCTGGATTCTTCTTCAGGTCTTGTAATTAAAGGGTTCCATAAACTTTTATATCCTTTGTGATGTTGAAGTTTTGTTGAGGTGTTGTGATGGAACGTGATCCTGATAGACGGTTCTGATTTTTTCGTTTGTTGCAGATTTCAATATAATAAACTACTAGAATTAAAATGTCATACTAAACTATTGTAAGACAAGGAGAAAATGACCAATATTACAAGAATTATAAAACAATACAAATTTCAGAAGAATAAATAAATATGATTTTGTTATTAAATTAAAATTTCAAGTCTTATTAATTTTAATGTGTATAGTTTTTAATTTTTATGCTGTTCAAGTATATGTTTTATTTTATTTTTAAATTAGAATTTTAATCGTGTTTTTAATTTTTAACATTTTATATTATTATTATTATTTTATATTGTATTTTATTGTCAGTTTGTTTTAATATTTATTCTATTTTTAAATTATAGTTAATTTATTATGTTTTATTTTAGTGGTATCAAGGTACGCCGTGTTTAATATTATATAATATTTAGTTTTTAAATTTTATCAGAAAAAATCAAATCAGGTCATTTGTAAAAACTTAATAATAAAATGAGATATGTATAATTAAGAAACATAGGTAGAGCAGGCTAATCGCTTGAAAAACTTTGGTTTCGAAGATGACCGAGAGATTGAAACCAGAAATCCGTCTCAACTAAATAATGCTGATAAAGAAAAGCTTCTTTATTTAAATAATAACTAAAGATAAATAAATATCTAAAATCTTAAATGACATAATTATATAAATGATAAAATAACTAATAATAATAAATTCAATTCACTATTTTCTGTATTAGTGATTGATTGAAATGAAACGTAACAATGGGTTATCTCTGTTCATCACTATGCCATGAGGGGAACCTTCACTCATCAAACTAATAATGATATACAAGATAATCCTTGAAGCTTTTAATATTAATGATATGACACCTATAGAAACTACTAAAGTTTTAAAATATATTAATAAGAATATTTCACGAGGACTAAATATCATATAATATATATAATTTTAAAAACCGCAATAAAGAAATATATATTTCATATTTTAATTTATATTATAAGCCATTTATATATCTAATTATTAAATATTGAATGTTATTACTGTAATTGTAAAATCGAATAAAGCTAGAAGTTACCTTATAGGTATCGATCTCTAACAAGTTGTTTGTTTCAAATATCTGAGAAAACTTTAAATAATAAACAAAGATATAGGTTCCTCAAGAAATAGTTTTAGGCCCACCATTATTTAGTTTATGTACTATTGATACACGAGAGAAACATGTATTAATATTTCATGATATGTAGACGATATTACCTGTTGGATTAGTAATGATTTTATGACAACAGTAACAAAACTTAAGTGCTATTTTATCCAGAATTATAAAGGATATCTTGACAAAATTAAGTTTATCATTTTTATTCCAAAAGAAAAAAATGCAGACAAAATATGGTACTTGACCGGTATGGTCAA
The DNA here is from genome assembly GCF_004210375.1 of Tachypleus tridentatus. Classification (NCBI taxonomy): domain Eukaryota; kingdom Metazoa; phylum Arthropoda; class Merostomata; order Xiphosura; family Limulidae; genus Tachypleus; species Tachypleus tridentatus. The sequence goes on from NC_134828.1 coordinate 15,632,699, forward strand.
GTGGGTTAAGGTGTTTGACTCGTAATCTGAAGGTCGCGGGTTCAAATCCCTGTCACACCAAACATGCTCGTCCCTTTCAGCCGTAGGGGCATTATAATGTAACGGATAATCCCACCATTTGCTGATAAAAGAGTAGCCCAAGAGTTGGCGGCGGGTGGTGATGACTAGAAGCCTTTCCTCTAGTCTTACACTGCTAAATTAGGTACGGCTAGCACAGATAGCCCTCGAGTAGCTTTGCGCGAAATTCAAAACAAAAACAACATCAAAGCCTTCCCAACTAACGAACAAAGGACTCCTTCTTACCATTAAGTTTCTATCAAAGTTGAATAGGGGGCGTTAATGTATATACGCTCTTAATAAATCAATTTCGGATCTTTTTTTGCGTTTCCCTTCTCAATAATGCAACAAGGGGGCGTTCTTTTGTAAGTTTTCCTATTAGTATGCTAAAAATATTGTAGATTGTCTCGTCTTTTTCAGAGATTAAACCTTCCAAACCTTGACGTTTATTTCCGACGAAACAAAAAAAACGCAGAAAACGTCAAAGCAACAATTTATCCACTAATGCTGCACAATAAACGGTGCATTAGAGACTAATCCGCTAATGCTGCACAATAAACGGTGCATTAGAGACTAATCCGCTAATGCTGCACAATAAACGGTGCATTAGAGAGACTAATCCGCTAATGCTACACAATAAACGGTGCATTAGAGAGACTAATCCGCTAATGCTACACAATAAACGGTGCATTAGAGAGACTAATCCGCTAATGCTACACAATAAACGGTGCATTAGAGAGACTAATCCGCTAATGCTGCACAACAAACGGTGCATTAGAGAGACTAATCCGCTAATGCTACACAATAAACGGTGCATTAGAGAGACTAATCCGCTAATGCTGCACAATAAACGGTGCATTAGAGAGACTAATCCGCTAATGCTGCACAATAAACGGTGCATTAGAAAGACTAATCCGCTAATGCTACACAATAAACGGTGCATTAGAGAGACTAATCCGCTAATGCTACACAATAAACGGTGCATTAGAGAGACTAATCCGCTAATGCTACACAATAAACGGTGCATTAGAGAGACTAATCCGCTAATGCTACACAATAAACGGTGCATTAGAGAGACTAATCCGCTAATGCTACACAATAAACGGTGCATTAGAGAGACTAATCCGCTAATGCTACACAATAAACGGTGCATTAGAGAGACTAATCCGCTAATGCTACACAATAAACGGTGCATTAGAGAGACTAATCCGCTAATGCTACACAACAAACGGTACATTAGAGAGACTAATCCGTTAATGCTACACAACAAACGGTACATTAGAAAGACTAATCCGCTAATGCTACACAACAAACAGTGCATTAGAGAGACTAATCCGCTAATGCTACACAATAAACGATGCATTAAAGACTAATCCACTGATGCTACACAATAAACGATGTATTAGAGACTAATCAACTAATGCTACACAATAAACAGTGCATTAGAGAGACTAATCCGCTAATGCTACACTATAAACGGTGTATCTCGAAAACTTCTAAACATTTTGTATAACTTTAGTGTAAGTACATGTAAATCATGATTCATATGTTGTTTTATTCAGACCTTATGTACATGAAAATGTGCAAATTTGTCCGTTTTTAGACAATAGGTTAATTTCTAAATTTCATCATCCAGGTAACAAAAGCAAAGCTTGAAGGAAATAATGACCATTTTCTGTACTTTTACAACATATTTACAACATAAGCAGTTAAGAAATAACACATACTATCCAGGAACAAAATTGTTGTTACATAGTGTTTTATTGGTATAATCCATGTACAATAATTTGTGAAATATGTCTTTTATAATCCAAGCAATGTTTAAAAAATACGAATTTATAAATATGTAACAACATGTAACAAATATGAAAGTATCCAGAGGTATCTTAACTGAACTGGTTTACTATATTATATTCCTCTAGCTGAACTGGTTCCTATATTATATTACTCTAGCTGAACTGGTTACTATATTATATTACTCTAGCTGAACTGGTTTACCATATTATATTACTCTAGCTGAACTGGTTTACCATATTATATTACTCTAGCTGAACTGGTTTACTATATTATATTACTCTAGCTGACCTGGTTTACCATATTATATTACTCTAGCTGAACTGGTTTACCATATTATATTACTCTAGCTGAACTGGTTTACTATATTATATTACTCTAACTGAACTGGTTTACTATATTATATTACTCTAACTGAACTGGTTTACTATATTATATTACTCTAGCTGAACTGGTTTACTATATTATATTACTCAAGCTGAACTGGTTTACTATATTATATTACTCTAGCTGAACTGGTTTACTACATTATATTACTCTAGCTGAACTGGTTACTACATTATATTACTCTAACTGAACTGGTTACTACATTATATTACTCAAACTGAAATGGTTACTATATTATATTACTCAAACTGAACTGGTTTACTATATTAAATTACTCTAGCTGAACTGGTTACTATATTATATTACTCAAGCTGAACTGGTTTACTATATTATATTACTCAAGCTGAACTGGTTTACTATATTATATTACTCTAGCTGAACTGGTTTACTACATTATATTACTCTAGCTGAACTGGTTACTACATTATATTACTCTAGCTGAACTGGTTACTACATTATATTACTCAAGCTGAACTGGTTACTATATTATATTACTCAAACTGAACTGGTTTACTATATTATATTACTCTAGCTGAACTAGTTTACTATATTATATTACTCCAGCTGAACTGGTTTACTATATTATATTACTCTAGCTGAACTAGTTTACTATATCATATTACTCTAGCTGAACTGGTTTACTATATTATATTACTCTAGCTGAACTGGTTTATTATATTATATTACTCTAACTGAACTGGTTTATTATATTATATTACTCTAACTGAACTGGTTTACTATATTATATTACTCTAGCTGAACTGGTTTACTATATTATATTACTCAAGCTGAACTGGTTTACTATATTATATTACTCTAGCTGAACTGGTTTATTACATTATATTACTCTAGCTGAACTGGTTACTACATTATATTACTCTAGCTGAACTGGTTACTACATTATATTACTCAAGCTGAACTGGTTACTATATTATATTACTCAAACTGAACTGGTTTACTATATTATATTACTCTAGCTGAACTGGTTACTATATTATATTACTCAAGCTGAACTGGTTTACTATATTATATTACTCAAGCTGAAGTGGTTTACTATAGTATATTACTCTAGCTGAACTGGTTTACTATATTATATTTCTCTAGCTGAACTAGTTTACTATATTATATTACTCTAGCTGAACTGGTTTACTATATTATATTACTCTAACTGAACTGGTTTACTATATTATATTACTCTAGCTGAACTGGTTTACTATATTATATTACTCAAGCTGAACTGGTTTACTATATTATATTACTCTAGCTGAACTGGTTTACTACATTATATTACTCTAGCTGAACTGGTTACTACATTATATTACTCTAACTGAACTGGTTACTACATTATATTACTCAAACTGAAATGGTTACTATATTATATTACTCAAACTGAACTGGTTTACTATATTAAATTACTCTAGCTGAACTGGTTACTATATTATATTACTCAAGCTGAACTGGTTTACTATATTATATTACTCAAGCTGAACTGGTTTACTATATTATATTACTCTAGCTGAACTGGTTTACTACATTATATTACTCTAGCTGAACTGGTTACTACATTATATTACTCTAGCTGAACTGGTTACTACATTATATTACTCAAGCTGAACTGGTTACTATATTATATTACTCAAACTGAACTGGTTTACTATATTATATTACTCTAGCTGAACTAGTTTACTATATTATATTACTCCAGCTGAACTGGTTTACTATATTATATTACTCTAGCTGAACTAGTTTACTATATCATATTACTCTAGCTGAACTGGTTTACTATATTATATTACTCTAGCTGAACTGGTTTATTATATTATATTACTCTAACTGAACTGGTTTATTATATTATATTACTCTAACTGAACTGGTTTACTATATTATATTACTCTAGCTGAACTGGTTTACTATATTATATTACTCAAGCTGAACTGGTTTACTATATTATATTACTCTAGCTGAACTGGTTTATTACATTATATTACTCTAGCTGAACTGGTTACTACATTATATTACTCTAGCTGAACTGGTTACTACATTATATTACTCAAGCTGAACTGGTTACTATATTATATTACTCAAACTGAACTGGTTTACTATATTATATTACTCTAGCTGAACTGGTTACTATATTATATTACTCAAGCTGAACTGGTTTACTATATTATATTACTCAAGCTGAAGTGGTTTACTATAGTATATTACTCTAGCTGAACTGGTTTACTATATTATATTTCTCTAGCTGAACTAGTTTACTATATTATATTACTCTAGCTGAACTGGTTTACTATATTATATTACTCTAGCTGAACTGGTTTACCATATTATATTACTCTAGCTGAACTGGTTTACTATATTATATTACTCTAACTGAACTGGTTTACTATATTATATTACTCTAACTGAACTGGTTTACTATATTATATTACTCTAGCTGAACTGGTTTACTATATTATAATACTCAAGCTGAACTGGTTTACTATATTATATTACTCTAGCTGAACTGGTTTACTACATTATATTACTCTAGCTGAACTGGTTACTACATTATATTACTCTAACTGAACTGGTTACTACATTATATTACTCAAACTGAAATGGTTACTATATTATATTACTCAAACTGAACTGGTTTACTATATTAAATTACTCTAGCTGAACTGGTTACTATATTATATTACTCAAGCTGAACTGGTTTACTATATTATATTACTCAAGCTGAACTGGTTTACTATATTATATTACTCTAGCTGAACTGGTTTACTATATTATATTACTCTAGCTGAACTGGTTTACTATATTATATTACTCCAGCTGAACTGGTTTACTACATTATATTACTCTAGCTGAACTGGTTACTACATTATATTACTCTAGCTGAACTGGTTACTACATTATATTACTCAAGCTGAACTGGTTACTATATTATATTACTCAAACTGAACTGGTTTACTATATTATATTACTCTAGCTGAACTAGTTTACTATATTATATTACTCCAGCTGAACTGGTTTACTATATTATATTACTCTAGCTGAACTAGTTTACTATATCATATTACTCTAGCTGAACTGGTTTACTATATTATATTACTCTAGCTGAACTGGTTTATTATATTATATTACTCTAACTGAACTGGTTTATTATATTATATTACTCTAACTGAACTGGTTTACTATATTATATTACTCTAGCTGAACTGGTTTACTATATTATATTACTCAAGCTGAACTGGTTTACTATATTATATTACTCTAGCTGAACTGGTTTATTACATTATATTACTCTAGCTGAACTGGTTACTACATTATATTACTCTAGCTGAACTGGTTACTACATTATATTACTCAAGCTGAACTGGTTACTATATTATATTACTCAAACTGAACTGGTTTACTATATTATATTACTCTAGCTGAACTGGTTACTATATTATATTACTCAAGCTGAACTGGTTTACTATATTATATTACTCAAGCTGAAGTGGTTTACTATAGTATATTACTCTAGCTGAACTGGTTTACTATATTATATTTCTCTAGCTGAACTAGTTTACTATATTATATTACTCTAGCTGAACTGGTTTACTATATTATATTACTCTAGCTGAACCAGTTTACTATATTATACTACTCCAGCTGAACTGGTTTACTATATTATATTACTCCAGCTGAACTGGTTTACTATATTATATTACTCTAGCTGAACTGGTTACTATATTATATTACTCAAGCTGAACTGGTTTACTATATTATATTACTCAAGCTGAACTGGTTTACTATATTATATTACTCTAGCTGAACTGGTTTACTATATTATATTACTCTAGCTGAACTAGTTTACTATATTATATTACTCTAGCTGAACTGGTTTACTATATTATATTACTCTAGCTGAACTAGTGTACTATATTATATTACTCTAGCTGAACGGGTTTACTATATTATATTACTCTAGCTGAACTGGTTTACTATATTATATTACTCTAGCTGAACTGGTTTACTATATTATATTACTCTAGCTGAACTGGTTTACTATATTATATTACTCTAGCTGAACTGGTTACTATATTATATTACTCAAGCTGAACTGGTTTACTATATTATATTACTCTAGCTCAACTGGTTTACTATATTATATTACTCTAGCTCAACTGGTTACTATATTATATTACTCTAGCTGAACTGGTTACTATATTACATTACTCAAGCTGAACTGGTTTACTATATTATATTACTCAAGCTGAACTGGTTCCTATATTATATTACTCTAGCTGAACTGGTTACTATATTACATTACTCAAGCTGAACTGGTTTACTATATTATATTACTCAAGCTGAACTGGTTACTATATTATATTACTCTAGCTGAACTGGTTACTATATTATATTACTCAAGCTGAACTGGTTACTATATTATATTACTCTAACTGAACTGGTTGAGTAGGTGATAATATTCTCGGTCAGGGGTGTCAAACTTGTTCAACGTAGGAGCCACATACGATAAACTACAGATGTTTGAGAACCGTAAGACATGAACAAATATTACACACACGTTTTTATTGTTACATGAAAAATATGCAAATTTGTATTTCCTTAACATTAAATGACAAAAATAAAAGGGTTAAAACAGATATTTTTCATGACATATATTTTCTCAGTAAATATCTGGTCATAACATGGAGGTAAATATGTAAAACAATAAAACTAGAGATGTTTTACTTAGATACCACTTTACAAAATTTTAGTCTTGTCATAATATTTTTCTGACATTCTCACAATTATCAGGCTGTTTTCTGCTAGTAGAGGTCTTGTGAGTTTCCATCTTGATGGTGAGTCGTTGAAATTCCGGTTGATATGTTGTCAAAGCTGTACAAATTAGCTGCATCAGGTATTGATTTGTAAGGATTATATGATGCTTCGACTTCACAAACTTTATTACAGCGTACAGTAATTCACAGCAGTATGTTGACATGAGTTGCACACTGGTTTTTTTCAGTTTAGGATATTTTATTTCTGGAACTTGTTTCCAGAACTCAATTGTAGAATAGGATTTATGGATCATCTTTAGACCCAGGTACTCCTGTAGTTCTGTTAGTTACATTTCCACAACAGATGATTCTGTAACCAGAGGTTCGAGAATTGGACAACCATTATTGATAACATCAACCATGAATTGGTTTACAAGAAAGGCAAAGCAGGGTTTCAGCTTCTGTTTCTAGATGATTCATTATACTATTAAGGAACATTAGACCTTGCGTTCATCATTTCCCAGTTGACGATATAATATTTTCCTTTCTTCAAGAGAAGTAATAATTGGCTCCAACAGATCTACAAACCTATTTAAGACATTGCTGGTTGACAGCCACCTCACAATGCAGTAGAAAGAGAAATCACTAGATTTATCTTCAATAATATTTTCGGTGGGTCTTCACATTTAAACGTATGAAATTGACAATTTCAAGAACAAATTTCATAACAGCTTCATACTTGAAGTATCTGGCTGCCAGATGAACAATACAATGAACTGGGTGAAACTCAGTTAGGATCGCTTTTCGTAAGTGTAATTTATCCTGTATTTTCCCCGCCATTGAAGGTGCTCCATCTGTTGCAACATTGATGTTTATCCAGTTAAATATCAACATTTGTTAAGCTCTGTCTAGCGCATTTTTAATATCAACACCACGAGTTGTTTCTTTTAGTGTCACGAAGTATCCAACATCTCTTCTTTCACAGTTACATCAGAGGAAACATAATGAACAGTTGTGGGTTGTCTTGTATGTCTGTAGATCCGTCAAGGGCTGAGCTGAATACAAGGTAATTTTTTACATTATTTTATCTGCAACATCACTGATCTGGGAAATACGTCTCTCTGTAGTGTGGCTTGAATCTGGTGTTTGCGTTATTAGTCGCTGAAGATTTGTGTTATTTGGATCTAACACTGCAACTCTTCTTAACGAATTCACCATCAGAATAAGGGGCGTTTAGCGCGAGCAATATTCCGTGATATAACAAAACTAGCTTCAGTCGTTGTATTAACTTCCTTACTGAACGTTATCAGTTGTGTCTGCTGGGTGTATAGTGGCGATTTTAACACAGTTAACTTGTTTTTCCTTAATTCTGATTTAGGTGGATAATCAGATGAAATTTTTTTGTGATTTGTTTCACAGTGACGTTTCAAGTTACTGGTTTTATAATAACTGAGTAACACATTACAGATAAGACACAAAGGTTTACCTCCTTTAACGGTGAATGCAAAATCTTCCTCCCACTCTGGCTTAAAATATCAGTTTTCATCTTCAGACTTTCGTTTCTTACAATTTGATGACGCCATTTTCCTTTACAAAATTTTCACAGACTCTTCTAAAAAAATTAAAGTGAAAAGAAACAATAAGCGCAACGCAACCAAACTCTACAGCGTCCAGTATCACACCAACACTTCGTTATTTTCACTACCCGCAACACAGCCACACACGCCACAATCGCGCGATCGCAAGCCACGCCTGCTAAAACTAACATTGTCAGCATCTGCTTGTACGATTACTGATTCTCCAGTAAAATTCCTCTGTAATCCTTGCTGATCCGAAATTTCTTTAGTCCCCGACTTAAATCTAGCATTAAAATTAGGATATAAATTCTTAAAAATAATTATTCACCATGAACATTAAACTTACATTTTAATCCAGTGGATTCTCGGTTTATATCCGGTAAATAATTATAAAGCTTGAACATTTTTTATTTACCTTTTATATTAATTCTGATGCAAAAGGAACTCATCCAACATATTTCAGCGAGCTCCACATTATACGTCAAAGAACCGCATGTGGCTCGCGAGATGCCATTTTAGGGCACCCCTGCTCGAGCTGAAATGTTTCACTAGATGATGTTGTATTAAATATATATACGTGCGCGTTGTATTAAATATATGTGCGCGTTGTATTAAATATATATATACATGTGTTGTGTTAAATATATGTGTATGTTTTCTGTTAAATCCATTCCCGTCGCGCCAAACATGCTCGCCCTCCCAGCCGTGGGGGCGTTATAATGTGACGGTCAATCTTACTATTCGTTGGTAAAAGCGTAGTCCAAGAGTTGGCGGTGGGTGGTGATGACTAGCTGCCTTCCCTCTAGTCTTACACCGCTAAATTAGGAACGGCTAGCGCAGATAGCCCTCGAGTAGCTTTGTGCGAAATTCAAAAACAAACAAACAAACTGTTAAATCTTTTCTGTGTGCTCTTTGGTATTGGAAACATTTTGTTCAGATCGGTTTAGTTGGTCACACGTTTGAATCTGGCTAATTAGTGTTCTCGAACAGAAATCATTTTGTCAGAAACAGGTTACTTTATAATTCTCTCTAATTTCATGGTTACAAACGTCTGGAACTTTATTTCATCATCCGTTTTCTGTAGTTTTTGTCATAGTTACCAAACCTTTTTATTTTCTTAGGTCGCAGCTTTCAAATATCAAGATATCTACATGGAAGTGACACAAAGTGAAAGTCAAATTCACATGTTTTCATGACCCACTTTTCCCCGAGGGTGCAGACTTATACTTGTCTCTGATTGCTTGACACTCTGACATATCTCGAAGACATCTTTCCCTCTCTCTTCATTTGTAACCCATTTTCAACCAATTTCATCAAGTTCACTGGAAACTCTTGGGGTGAACGAGATGTGAATGAGACGTGGTGACGAGACTATAAATTATAGTTACTTCTATTGCACACTAGAGTTGGCGTGATCACGAGGTACTTATTTTCAAAGAACTCGACGAGTTATCTTCCCTTACTTGATTCAGGAAACGACTAGCGTTTCGTTATTATTTAAACAAATAACTGAATCGAAGTGTTAGAGTGTGTTGAACTGTAGTTTGTTTTTGGAATTTCGCACAAAGCTATTCGAGGGCTATCTGTGCTAGCCGTCCCTAATTTAGCAGTGTAAGACTAGAGGGAAGGCAGCTAGTCATCACCACCCACCGCCAACTCTTGGGCTACTCCTTTACCAACGAATAGTGGGATTGACCGTCACATTATACACCCCCACGGCTGGGAGGGCGAGCATGTTAAGCGCGACGCGGGCGCGAACCCGCGACCCTCTGATTACGAGTCGCACGCCTTACGCGCTTGGCCATGCCAGTGAACTGTAGTACGTCTGACAGGAACATTAAGATTGTTTCAAGTATCTTAAATGTGTGTACTCGAACCATTTCATACATTGTTATCTACTCTTTTACAATAGGATTTATTTGATACTATTTATTTTTATTTAAGTGCAACGTCACACCACGAGCTCCATTTGGTGCTATAACTCCTCGAATGAGCTCCTCCATTTTAGCGTTATAAGCCCTCAGATGGTAAACACGAGTACTACTTTAATTCTAAATATATAAATGTCTTAAGGAGGAATAATATTACGTACCATAACAAGAGGCCCATAAAAAATACCATGAAATGATAATTTAAACAAATCTAATGGAGATTAAGAATTTAATATAAAGTGTGAGTTTTTGATTTTCCTGCAGTACAACTTAAAAACTTGATAAAATTTAGTAAAATTAGGCTTAATAAATTTCTAGTAACGTTTTCTTGTTTCTCTGTATTGAGGCTTTTCGAATCCAGATGAAACAAATTCATACTGGTACAACCAACATATACGGTCACTGGATATTGAACAATTAATAGCAGAACATATAGATGAGGTCTTTTCGGCCCTTCCTGGTTTTTATTTCTTCACTGCTTTTACCCGAATAAAAGCTTTTATTAGAAGTTGAAAAGCCAAACCAAAAATACATGTCCAGCCAAACTACTGTTATGTAACCAAACGGTTTCATTCTTGGTTTAGCGCCTTCTTCTTGTAAAGCTCTGGTTGTATCAACATCAGTTTTATGTCAAGTCTTATTGAATACCGTTATTTAATCAAACCCTATTGCAATCTTGTAAAGTAAACGGCTTATTTAAGGTCTGGGACTCTCTTGTCACGCCAAGACTGTGTCGACTCAACAAGAGTCATTGTCAAAGCACATTTACAAAAGTGACAACCAAAACAATGATTTAGAAACATGCGCTGATTTCTCAACTAAACCTTCAGAATCCGGAGAGGTACGGATTGAGCTTGGATGAAGATAGACTGAAGTCTTGTTGGTCAGCCATCATGCTTGAAGAAATGTTTGATATTTCGTGGGATTACAACAACTACTGTGATTCCACAGAAACCTAGATGAACTTGCGAACCTGCGAGATCAGATATTTGATGACAACTGAACTAGAAATGAACAACCGAAAGTTTTCAAGAATAACGGTTATGACGTAGAATAGTTCGTCACACCAAATAACGCCTGCGCAGAAAAACCTGATCCTATAAGCATACCAAAACTAGTTTCACTGAAGCTATCCTATTTGATTGTGTTTACATATTAGCTTTTAATTATGTCATCATGACCAAGCGTGTTAAGGCGTTCGACTCGTAATCTGAGGGTCGCGGGTTCGCATCCTGGTCGCGCTAAACATGCTCGCCCTTTCAGCCGTGGGGGTATTATAATGTGACGGTCAATCCCATTATTCATTGGTAAAAGAGTAGCCCAAGAGTTGGCGGTGGGTGGTGATGACTAGTTGCCTTTCCTCTAGTCTTACACTACAAAATTAGGGACGGCTAGCACATATAGCCCTCGAGTAGCTTTGTGCGAAATTCAAAAAAAAAAAAAAAATCTAAGATAGAGTCCTGGTCACCAAGAGACTAAGATACGTCATTGGTGACGCCATAAAAACTTCCAACGATTTTACATTGGTTCTTTTATGTTACTTTTACAGCAACAAAAAGTCAGTTTCATTACAAATTATAGTTACCTGTACCATTACATCTTTACGACTAGGGGTTGTCTACAATATTACTTCCTGCTCCATAATGATATGAAAATCCATTCTTTACACACTATACATCCCCGTCACACGAAACATGCTCGCCCTTTCAGCCGTGGAGGCGTTGTACTGTGACAGTCAATCCCCTATTAATTGGTAAAATAGTAGCCCAAGAGTTGGCGGTGGGTGGTGATGAATAGCTGTCTTCCCTCTAGTATTACACTGCAAAATTAGGGACGGCTAGCGCATATAGCTCTCGTGTAGCTTTGCGTAAAATTCAAACCAAACCAAACTATACACGAGTACCTTATTAATAGCTTCGTGTATGACCCCCATAGAAACAAATAGCTGTGTGAAGACTTCAACATTATGATTTCCCCCAAACTGAAAGTTCTGTCGGCCACGTTTTGTTAACATCAACTGACTAACAACAATAAATGCGACCTCTGACATTGCACAGTCTAATCCTGAAACCTTTTTAACACATTTTAGTTGACATCTCTCATAAACGAAGCAGTTAGACTTGTAATCTTCAATAAGTGTCAAAATTAAAACACTTGGCAACAGTCGACAGTGAGTACAGTTCACGCTTTATTGTCAAAATAAATTTCGGGTATTGATTTTTGCTTCAAATAAATTGGCGAAACAGCTGAGAGAGGAAGCTACATATATCTATTGTTTTTTAAACTGCGGTGGGTGGTGATGACTAGCTGCCTTCCCTCTAGTCTTACACTATTAAATTAGGAACGGCTAGCGCGGATAAATCTCGTGTAAATTTGCGCGAAATTCAAAAACAAACAAACAAACAGAGAATTTAGACCTATCCATACCAAGTGAATCTAACATTATCCACACAGGCGAAGCTATACCCCTTATCCAGAGAATCTAGGACTATCCATACCAAGTGAATCTAGCATTATCCACACAGGCGAAGCTATACCCCTTATCCAGAGAATCTAGACCTATCCATACCAAGTGAATCTAACATTATCTACACAGACGAAGCTATACCCCTTATCCACAGGATCTAGACCTATCCATACCAAGTGAATCTAACATTATCTACACAGGCGAAGCTATACCCCCTATCCAGAGGATCTAGACCTATCCATACCAAGTGAATCTAACATTATCCACACAGGCGAAGCTATACCCTCTATCCAGAGGATCTAGACCTATCCATACCAAGTGAATCTAACATTATCCACACAGGCGAAGCTATACCCCTTATCCAGAGAATCTAGACCTATCCATACCAAGTGAATCTAACATTATCCACACAGACGAAGCTATACCCCCTATCCAGAGAATCTAGGACTATCCATACCAAGTGAATCTAACATTATCTACACAGGCGAAGCTATACCCCCTATCCAGAGAATCTAGACCTATCCATACCAAGTGAATCTAACATTATCTACACAGGCGAAGCTATACCCCCTATCCAGAGGATCTAGACCTATCCATACCAAGTGAATCTAACATTATCTACACAGGCGAAGCTATACCCCTTATCCAGAGAATCTAGACCTATCCATACCAAGTGAATCTAACATTATCCACACAGGCGAAGCTATACCCCCTATCCAGAGAATCTAGGACTATCCAAACCAAGTGAATCTAACATTATCTACACAGGCGAAGCTATACCCCCTATCCAGAGAATCTAGACCTATCCAAACCAAGTGAATCTAGCATTATCCACACAGGTGAAGCTATACCTCTTATCCACAGAATCTAGACCTATCCAAACCAAGTTAATCTAGCATTATCCACACAGGCGAAGCTATACCTCATATCCAGAGAATCTAGACCTATCCATACCAAGTGAATCTAGCATTATCCACACAGGCAAAGCTATACCCCCTATCCAGAGAATCTAGGACTATCCATAACAAGTGAATCTAACATTATCCACACAGGCGAAGCTATACCCCTTATCCAGAGAATCTAGACCTATCCATAACAAGTGAATCTAACATTATCCACACAGGCGAAGCTATACCCCTTATCCAGAGAATCTAGACCTATCCATACCAAGTGAAACTAGCATTATCCACACAGGCGAAGCTATACCCCTTATCCAGAGAATCTAGACCTATCCATACCAAGTGAATCTAACATTATCCACACAGACGAAGCTATACCCCCTATCCAGAGAATTTAGGACTATCCAAACCAAGTGAATCTAACATTATCCACACAGGCGAAGCTAACCCCCTTATCCAGAGAATCTAGGACTATCCATACCAAGTGAATCTAGCATTATCCACACAGGCGAAGCTATACCCCCTTATCCAGAGAATCTAGGACTATCCATACCAAGTGAATCTAGCATTATCCACACAGGCAAAGCTATACCCCCTATCCAGAGAATCTAGGACTATCCATACCAAGTGAATCTAACATTATCCACACAGGCAATGCTATACCCCCTATCCAGAGAATCTAGAACTATCCAAACCAAGTGAATCTAACATTATCCTCACAGGCGAAGCTATACCTCTTATCCAGAGAATCTAAAACTATCCATACCAAGTGAATCTAGCATTATCTACACAGGTGAAGCTACACCCTTTCGTACGTCTTGGTGGTTATAGTACTAGACTCGCAATACATGGGTCGCCGTTTCGAATCTCTTGACAAAACATACCCGTCTCTTTGAGCGGTAGGGAGGGGGTTATAACGTCACGGCCAATTCCACTATTTGTCGTTAAGAGTAACTCAAGAACTGGCGGTGGGTGTTGTTGAGCAGTTGCCTTCCTCTAGTCTGTACAAATTATTTTTTCGAAAACCTTCAGACAGGGCTCAACATAAATGACCAACTGTCATGTTTCAACGAGCGAGAGACAAAGAAACTTTTCTAATTTGATTAATGCAGTGGTTCTCAGCTTCCAATCTGCAAGACAGTTGGAAATAAATGTATGTTTTAAAATATTGTTAGTGAACCATATCATTATGCTATGTAATTTAAAAGTACTCTTCGTTAATATTGTATGAAACAGTTTTGTGAGATTTTGAAAACAGATTAAGACAAAGCTGAGGAACCACTGAATTTCAGTCCAGTGATTGAAACCTGATGCAGGTGCACAAATTGTTGCTTCGTGTGTCTGCCTAATTACGTTCATTTTGACTTAAATGTCGTCTTTGTCCATAGTATTACCAGATCACATCGAACGCTGAGAAAATATAAAAATACAACATTAAATAGAGCGTTTGAGATTAGAAACTTGGAGTATCACTCACACATGACAAAATTAATTTGTTGTAAAGCATGTTCGTAACAAGCTGACCCCGTACAAATCTTATGTCTTTATCTCAAAGAGTGGATTTCACATCCTTGATCGGATCTCACCAATAAGTGGAACTCGGCCAAATGAGATTGAAGACAGAGTGCAGAAAACAGAGCTGTCAGCTGTTAGAGCCAAAGCGATTGCTAGTCTAGATCATAGAGGTACGTAAAACTAGTGTTGTGTGTCTTTGTTAAAGCCTGTCCAGAGAAATGTTATGTTACTCAGACGTAAGCGTTTTTTATAAATATTTGGAAAGTTATGTTTGTGTGTTTTGTAAGTTTACCTAGAGGCTGTTTTATTGCTCAAAAATATGTGTTGTTATAGATTTTGTGTTTTTTATAAGTTTGTTCAGAGGTTATTATATTACTCAGAAGTATATGTTATCTATAATTTTATGGAATGTTATTTTTATGTGGATTTATAAGTTTGCTTATAAGTTGTTACACTGCTCAAAAGTGTGTGATATTTATTATTTTTGGAAACTTCTGTTTATGTGATTTTGTAGAATTGCTCAAAGAATTATTGTCCTATTCAGACGCGTGTGTGTATGTGTGTTGTTTATGTGTTGTGTATGTGTATGTTGTTTATGTGTTGTGTATGTGTGTGTTGTTTATGTGTTGTGTATGTGTGTGTTGTTTATGTGTTGTGTATGTGTTATGTTTATGTGTTGTGCATGTCTAATACTTCTTGTTCTTCATTCAGTTCAACTAAAATGTCCCCCACTAACTCGTTAAAGTTATTAACATCTTTCATAACATTTATTTTATGACTTTTAATCAGATGTATTTGGAATGTCCAGAAAGTGAACGGTTTAAACCATAATATCTCTCGCACAAGTGTGTGTAAAATAAACTGTATGTTGACACCATCTCTGAAGTGCCCGTCTACACTGGGCTCTAAAGTTGGATTTGTTTGTTTGTTAAGCACAAAATTACACAATGGGCTATCTGTGCTCTGCCCACCACGGGTATCAAAACCCGGTTTCTAGCGATGTGAGTCCGCAGACATACCGCTATGCCAAAGTTTGGAAGTTTCCAACAATCCATTTCAAATATTTGTTTAATTTTCGTCAGTTATTTCACAGAATGAATTTTCACAAGCCATTTAAATCAGCCAGCTGTCACGAAAGTCACAAGCCATTTAAATCAGCCAGCTGTCACGAAACTCACAAGCCATTTAAATCAGCCAGCTATCACGAAAGTTACAAGCCATTTAAATCAGCCAGCTATCACGAAAGTCACAAGCCATTTAAATCAGCCAGCTATCACGAGAGTCACAAGCCATTTAAATCAGCCAGCTATCACGAAAGTTACAAGCCATTTAAATCAGCCAGCTATCACGAAAGTTACAAGCCATTTAAATCAGCCAGCTATCACGAAAGTCAAAATACGCGCGACAAAAGTCAAACAATAAGAATAGAATATTACTTAGTACGCTTTCGACAACATTACAGTTGTTATTATGTTTACAAAATAAATAAAAGACGACTATATTTATATACGCGATGTGTTTTCTTATATTATTTACCCACTGCTGAACCACTGTTACCAGAAGGCAAAGCCAAAGAGCTTGTAAACATAGGGAATTCTTCATAGTAGCGATAGTTTCTGTTGTTTACATTAAACTGGATATAGCGGGCTTATGTAATCAACACGACAAACTGGACACAAGTGAAACACTGTTTGCCCGTCTGTTGAAGCTTTGTTCGAGATTGTACTGAAGCATCCAAGGCATTCTGTTTATAAACATGCATGTCTGTAATGTAACAAACAAGACATTCTGTTTATAAACATGCATGTCTGTAATGTAACATATAAGGCATTAACGTCTGTAATGTGACACACAAGACGTGTTTATAAACACTCACATCTGTAATGTAACACACAAAGCATTCTTTTTATAAACATTCACGTCTGTAATATAACACACAAGACATTTTGTTTTATAAATACTCACGTCTGTAATGTAACACACAAGACATTCTGTTTATAAACACTCACGTCTGTAATGTAACACACAAGATATTGTGTTTACAAACACTCACGTCTGTAATGCAACATATAAGGCATTAACGTCTGTAATGTAACACACAAGACATTGTGTTTATAAGCACTCACGTCTGTAATGTAACACAAAATACACTGTTTATAAACATTCACATCTGAAATGTAACACACAAGGCATTACATGTATAAAGATCACTTGTGGACAGCTAGGACTAAACGTTTTCTTTCTTGAATAATTGTATCTTTAAAGATGTTCTGGTTATTTGTTCCATTGGTTCCATTCTGAACATCATTACTATATGATGTTCTTTAAAGATGTTCTGGTTATTGTTCCATTGGTTCCATTCTGAACATCATTACTATATGATGTTCTTTAAAGATGTTCTGGTTATTGTTCCATTGGTTCTATTTTGAACATCATTACTATATGATGTTCTTTAAAGATGTTCTGGTTATTGTTCCATTGGTTCCATTCTGAACATCATTACTATATGATGTTCTTTAAAGATGTTCTGGTTATTGTTCCATTGGTTCCATTCTGAACATCATTACTATATGATGTTCTTTAAAGATGTTCTGGTTATTGTT
>NC_134828.1:15651182-15726003 GCF_004210375.1 Tachypleus tridentatus
ACACTTAGTAAAACCTTTGTGATAAAATGTAAAAAGAATAAGAATTGGAAATACAAGAATAACTGATTGAAAATTTGATGAATAAGAAAGGCCTAAAGTAATTTAATAGGCAGAAAATAAAGATAAAAGATACACAAATACAGATAAATATATACGTATACTGAACATAGAAAAGTTAACAGGCAGAAAGATAGATGAAGGAATCAGCAAAAGAGGAACAGCCAAAGTTCACGTGGCCTGGCACGAGCCAGGTGATTAAGGCGTTCGACTCATAATCCAGGGTTGTAGGTTCGAATCCCCGTCCCACCAAACGTGCTCGCCGTTTCAGCCGTGAGGGCATTATAATGTGACTGTCAATCTCACTATTCCTTGGTAAAAGAGTAGCCTAAGAGTTGGCGGTGGATTGTGATGACTAGTTGCCTTCCCTCTAGTCTTACACTGCTAAATTAAGGAGGGATGGCGAAGATAGCCTTGCGTAGCTGCACACGAAATTCAAAAGAAATCAAACGAGAGATAATAAATTATCAGAGCTGAAAGCAGTTGTTAGTTCAGTGTCACTATCAGAAAATGTTATATATATAAGGTTTGGTAATTTTAAAGGAAAAAAAACACTAGGACAGAGAGGTCAACTGAAGAGTGATATATTATTTGTAAAATTACATCCTGAAACCAGAATGAAACCGGTTGATGGTTATAAAGAAAAGAAACAGAAGAATTAAAGCTATATCTAATTAGGTTATTTGTACCCATTAGTGGAAACTTGTGCTTTGTTTATGTCTTGAATGTTTTTTAATAACGTTTGATGGCTAGCGTCTGATTTATAGACAGGATTGGTTGAGAAAAAAGTCTCCAAGGAAAAACAAACAATTAACGTTGAGAATTTGAATTATAAAAGTGAAAAACAATAAAATGTTTGAGGACTTATTAGAAACATTGAATACAACAGGTAGAATAATCAATGGAAAACATTATCTAAAGCTACGACCAAGAACGACAAATGTGAAAGATATTACTGGGATTATGGCAGAAAACAGAATCAATAGGAAACAGTAAAAATAAAAGCAATTTTTACAGTATTTTACAATATAACATTTACAATATACCCTTTAAGTAACTCTATAAGAGATTCATTTACTGAAAGAAAGAAAATTTGCCTTTGTAGAGTCTGAGAGCAAAAAAAACATAAGCCGCTTGTAAATAATTGAGAGAAAACTATTAGAAATGCATTGAAATATTCTAAAGACGCTTCTAATGGAAAAGCATAATATAATATAATATGCTTCGTAAACATGGAGGAGAGACGACGGAAACCATAAGATGGAATCCCGGAAGTGCTACACGAGGGAAGTCATCAAATGGAATCCCGGAGGTGCTACACGAGGGAGTCATCAGATGGAATCCCGGAGGTGCTACGCGAGGGAGTCATCAGAAGGTACCAGGATAGAAAAATAAGAGACTTACACTGAAAAACGTTAATAGAATGGAAGGTGCGAGGCACTGGAGGCTGAAGAGAGATTTTGACGAAAGATATGTACTTTAAAAAATATTATAGAATTTCAGGAACTTCTAAATAACTGGCTTCAGTAATTTTTTTTCATTTAACAGAAATTAAGTCGCGTGTTGTTTTGAATTGAGCACAAAGCTACACAATGGGCTATCTGTGCTCTGCCCACCACGGGTATCGAAATCCGGTTTGTAGCGTTGTAAATCCGCAGACATACCGCTGAGCCACTGGGGGGAAGCAAGTTGCGTGAAAACGAAATATTGTTAGTAACAAAATGATTACTAATCCTATTTAAATACAAATCCTATTTAAACAGAAGATATGTATGCGTTTACAAGGAACGTCCTTAAGATGCTTTAAAGGAAGAAGATTCCCTGTTAAAATTAAAATGAGGATTCTGCCATGCTGTTAATTTGTAAATATATATATATATATATTTGTATTCTGTAACAATGGAAAGATAATTTATCTTTAAAGGTACGTAAACTGCTTTAGAAACTTAGACGTTCTATTTGAGTTTTCAAGAATCCAATAAAGTGTGGGTAATTATAACCCAACGATTTTATAATTAGTTGGTTTGGGAATATTTTGAAACTACAAGGGTTTACCAAAGAATGGGACGTTTATATCAAATGAGATCCATAAATTCCTTTAGCGAAAAGCTGATTAATTTTATTGAAGAAGTCAAGAGATATAACAATATGTTATTTTGATCAATTCAGAAACTGATTATTTTTATATATTTCAAAAAATCTATAACTTCAAAGAGATTAAAGAAATATTATTGAGACAAGTTGTAAATATACTGATAATTACACTTCCCAGAGTTTTGGAAAATTCCACTGTTGGAAGAAATTTAAAAAAATCATTCAAGCGATTTTGAGTTTCTTTGTTTTGAATTTCACACAAAGCTACTGAGGGCTATCTGTGCTAGCCGTCCATAATTTACCAGTGTAAGACTACAGGAGGCAGCTAGCCGTCACCACCCACCGCCAACTCTTGGACTACTCTTTTACCAACGAACAGGTGGGATTAACCTCATATTATAACGCCCCACGGCTGAAAGGGGAATATCTTTGTTGTGACGAGTTCAAACCCGAGACTCTCAGATTATGAGTCAAGCGTTCTAATCACGTGGCTATGCCGGGCAATATACAACCTTTTTTTTTTAATATGGAAGATAACTCTAGATAATAATACGCGTTTCTTAAGATGTTAACTTCGATATACAAAAGAAAGTTACGTTTTCCCTAGAAGAAAAAAATACAATATCACTGACAGATCCACAAACACATCCCCATACATATAAAATACAATATCACTGACAGATCCACAAACACATCCCATACATATAAAATACAATATAACTGACAGATCCACAAACACATCCCATACATATAAAATACAATATCACTGACAGATCCACAAACACATCCCATACATATAAAATACAATATCACTGACAGATCCACAAACACATCCCATACATATAAAATACAATATCACTGACAGATCCACAAACACATCCCATACATATAAAATACAATATCACTGACAGATCCACAAACACATCCCATACATATAAAATACAATATAACTGACAGATCCACAGGCACATCCCATACATATAAAATACAATCTCACTGACGGATCACATTTTTTTATCCCATACATATAAAATGTGGGTAATATAACTGACGGATCCACAAGCACATCCCATACATATATAAAAATACAATATCACTGACAGATCCACAAACACAATCCCATACATATAAAATACAATATAACTTGACAGAATCCACAAACTACATCCCATACATATAAAATACAATATCACTGACAGATCCACAAACACATCCCATACATATAAAATACAATATAACTGACAGATCCACAAACACATCCCATACATATAAAATACAATATCACTGACAGATCCACAAACACATCCCATACATATAAAATACAAATATAACTGACAGATCCACAATCACATACTATACATATAAAATACAATATAACTGACAGGATCCACAAACACATCCCATACATATAAAATACAATGTTACTGACAGATCCACAAACACATCCCATACATATAAAATACAATATATTTGACGGATCCACAAACACATCCTATACATATAAAAGATACAATATAACTGACGGATCCACAAACACATCCCATACATATAAAATACAATATAACTGACGGATCCACAAACACATACTATACATATAAAATACAATATAACTGACAGATCCACAAACACATCCCATACATATAAAATACAATATAACTGACAGATCCACAATCACATACTATACATATAAAATACAATATAACTGACAGATCCACAAACACATCCCATACATATAAAATACAATATAACTGACAGATCCACAATCACATCCTATATATATAAAATACAATATCACTGACAGATCCACAAACACATCCTATACATATAAAATACAATATCACTGACAGATCCACAATCACATCCTATACATATAAAATACAATATAACTGACAGATCCACAAACACATCCCATACATATAAAATACAATATAACTGACAGATCCACAAACACATCCCATACATATAAAATACAATATAACTGACAGATCCACAAACACATCCCATACATATAAAATACAATATCACTGACAGATCCACAAACACATACTATACATATAAAATACAATATAACTGACAGATCCACAAACACATCCCATACATATAAAATACAATATCACTGACAGATCCACAAACACATCCCATACATATAAAATACAATATCACTGACAGATCCACAAACACATCCCATACATATAAAATTAAATATTTCGGAACTGCGAGTAGGTTAAATAGTCTAATTCTTAATGAAGCAAGACAGTTAATAAGTTCTGAAGTTAGTGTAACTCTCGAAAGAACGTTATGTTATGAGACTTGGAAATTACTGAGAATAACTTTTTAAATAGAAAAACGTATAAACAGAGAGATTAGTAAACTATAAACAATATTATACTTTTCTCGTAACTAACTCATTGTTGAAATATAAACAAAGAGATTAGTTAAACTAAAAACAATATTATACCTTTTGTTGTAACGCATTGTTGAAATACATATCTATTCATATTTCATTTGTTAATGCACAATTAAAACAATTAATAGATAAAAAACCTGAAAGAGGGATTCAGAAATAATAAAATTGTCCTATCTCGTTTGTTTGTTTTGAATTTCGCGCAAAGCTACACGAGGGCTATCTGCGCTAGCCGTCCCTAATTTAGCAGTGTAAGACTAGAGGGAAGACAGTTAGTCATCACCACCCACCGCCAACTCTTGGGTTACTCTTTTACCAACGAATAGTGGGATTGATCGTCACATTATAACGCCCCACGGCTTGTTATATACCAAACTGTAAGTTTAAGTGGAAGACGTTTCAAAACTGAACATTAGCGAGTTATACGCAACACAAGAATGGTAATGAAGATACCTACGTGGACATTCGACCTGGAAGGGGTCAAAGCAAATGCGGTTTACTCTGACCCTCATGTAGCATCGATATGAACATTCAACAGTCAGCAAAAAACTTTACAGACAGGAGGAAAAGATCATGTGAATCCGATCCTTCCTGGGAATCAAAATTCCACCAATGAGAGGAAGAAATGAACAACAAGCGGGTTCCAAACCCCGTCTACAAATAAGCTCCTCCTATCAGCCGTGAAGACGTTATAATGTGATGGTCAATCTCAGTTTTGTTAGTGAAGGAGCATCCCACCAATTAGCGATGAGCGACAATAAGTAGCTGCCTTCCTCTGGTTCTATCAGCCGTGAAGACGTTATAATGTGATGGTCAATCTCAGTTTTGTTAGTGAAGGAGCATCCCACCAATTAGCGATGGGTGATAATAAATAGCTGCCTTCCTCTGGTTCTATCACTAGTAAATTAGGGATGTTTAGTGCAAACAACCCTTGTGTAGTTTGACGCGAAATTGAAAAGAAACAGATAAATATATGAATATAACATTTTGAGTGTTACCTGTTTATACGCATATGTGTGTTGATGACTGTTGACTATTTATATGCGTTTGTGTGTTGTAAAACTTCCACATATAAAGCGATTTTTTATTTCAAATATTGATTATTATTCTACATAATAATATATTCTATATTCTATAGAATACAGTTAAATATTGGTGCTGAACTCACCACGAACAGTTAGTAATATTAGGTCTTATTCGGTCCAACTAAACTAGTTTCAAACACAAAGTAAACAAGCCATGGTAAAATGCAAACATTACAGGGGTGAAAACTCGTCAGCCTACTGTTTGTTTGTTTGTTTTGGAATTTCGCGCAAAGCTACACGAGGGCTATCTACGCTAGCCGTCCCTAATTTAGCAGTGTTAGAGTAGCGGGAAGGCAGCTAGTCATCACCACTCACCGCCAACTCTTGGGCTACTCTTTTACCAACGAATAGTGGGATTGACCGTCACATTATAACGCCCCCAAGGCAGAAAGGGCGAGCATGTTTGATGTGACGGGGATTCTAATCCGCGACCCTCAAATTACGAGTCGAACGCCTTAACCCACCTGGTCACGCCGGGTCATCAGCCAACTGAGACTACACACAAGATTTTCACTTCATCCAGTTTTGAAAAGTGACGTATGTTAGTAATAAATTTCTATCATTTCAGTACTGTATACACAAAGGCTGGGGGCTATGGCGTTCAAGAGCACGTGCGAAACAAGACGCATAATAGAAACCTGGAAAATAAAAAAAAATATATCAAATTTCTAAGAGGTTAAATACCGAAGTCGTATAGATATCATAACAATATCATACTTGTGGAAGAAACCAGTAATAGATTTCTCACAGAAACTCCTGTTACGAGTTATTGACATTCACATGGAACGTGTCTCTCAGCACTCGCACCGCTACGTGAGAGATCCAGGGTTCACCAAAAGAGGCACCTTTATATACAAGAGACAAGCGTTTCGTGTCATTACACATACTCTCACAGTAACAAGTACTTGTATTATTAGAATAGGTGTTCGATAAAGGGGCTGAAGCAGCACGTTTGAAAATCAAAAATTTGAGGTCTCTTAAAAATCCACAAACGCAAATCTGTAATATATATATATATACATACATGAACAAATACTCACGTTAAGACAGCTGCTGAGTCAGTTGATATATCACTTGTACCCACTTGTATTAGCATCATCTATCTGGTTGCACGTGACATAGGACCGTTCTTCGTTATTGACTAAGGATGACGTATACGGGTCTCAGGAAATTATTTAAGGTCACAATTATAGTAATATTATACATAGTTGTCTTACTGTCAATATTCAAGTTCGCTGAGGAGACGGTGTGTTTCTAAACGTGATAACTGTTCGTTGCGGATACTTGCGGATAATCATCAAATACTAATTACTTACTTCTGATGCTACCTGGCTTATGTGCTGTTAATACTCACCTAATGAGCTGTTATAAATTATACATAACAGGTAAAAAGAATCGGGAAAATGAAAACTAATACATTTTTCCATGTCTGTGAAACAGTGTATCAGTTTTCTCTCGTTTAAACATTAGATTCTTCAGTTTTTTGTTATATATATAAAATCAGTAAACCTGGAACGAAATAACTGTTCTTTCACGTATTAAGGGTATAGTTTGTTTGTTTTTGAATTTCGCACAAAGCTACTCGAAGGCTATCTGTGCTAGCCGTCCCTAATTTAGCAGTGTAAGACTAGAGGGAAGGCAGCTAGTCATCACCACCCACCGCCAAATCTTGGACTACTCTTTTACCAACGAATAGTGGGGATTGACCGTAACATTATAACGTCCCCACGGCCGCAAAGGGCGAGCATGTTTAGCGCGACGGGGATGCGAACCCGCGACCCTCAGATTACGTAAGAGTATAGTTCACGTGCTTAAGAAAATTCTTGTGAAAACTGTATAACTTTAAATATTATTACCAGAAGGGAAATCCAATGTCACAATGTATTACTAGATTACACTTTCGTTCGACATGGAGCGCTCTTCTTTCAGTACATATCAGAGCGAAAATAATTTTGTTTGTTTTTCGTTAAACATAAAGCTGAACAATCTGTGTTCTGCCCTTGTCGGGTATCGAACCCTCAAGTTTGCAGTGTTATAAATATTCAGACTTACCAATGAGCTACTGTGAAAGAGTGTTTTCTTATAGCAAAGCCACGTCGGGCTATCTGCTGAGTCCACCGAGGGGAATCGAACCCCTGATTTTGCGTTGTAAATCCGAAGACATACCGCTGTACTAGCGGGGGGGGGGGCTCGGGGAAAGAGTGAAATACACCACACAGATTTGTTTATCTGTTGTTAAGTGTAAAGAAACACGATTGATTACTTGTGCTCCGCCCATCACGGGTATTAAACCACTATCCACAGCATTACAAGCTATCAGATTTATCGCTGAGCAACTCGTATCAAAATATAAAACGATTTTACTTAGCGGGCATGGTGAGTACTTGTATTTAATAGTTATAAAATTGTCTCTAACGTAGTACGTGAAGATGTTTCCAATAATGTTTTCTTTTGATTACTTGAATCACTAGCCTTTAAGAAACTGTAGCCTTGACCTTGAGCGGTTACTGACCCATGACAGAGGCGTT
Organism: Tachypleus tridentatus; assembly: GCF_004210375.1. Taxonomy (NCBI): domain Eukaryota; kingdom Metazoa; phylum Arthropoda; class Merostomata; order Xiphosura; family Limulidae; genus Tachypleus; species Tachypleus tridentatus. The sequence continues at coordinate 15,659,351 of NC_134828.1, forward strand.
AAGGGGCTGGGGATCATTCATTTCTGCTGAGGGTGAGGTAGGAGGAACCACCACGCATTAAACGTAATTTATAATCGACTGTTTGATAAGAAAACGACAGCTAGGTGGCGCAGATGGGAGTTTCGTGCTTAAAGGAGTTACCCTATGGCCTTACATATACATATGATGTTTTACACGTATTTTGTTTATACAGACAATGAGACAAGAGCGTTCAAAACTTTCGTGAATTCCAGGTTCACTCTATTTGACACTTTATCAGTATGCGAACATTGACTCACAGATATTAAACTCCAAAACTTCCAAACTCACGAAATCTACTACCTGTCACGTGACGGTAGCTATTAGAATATGTTAAGTTACGAGTTGTACAATGATCTATCTGTGCTTCGTCCAGTGCGTTCTAATTTCACAAACTTACCGCTGACCCTCCTGCGGACATAAAAATAAGTTATCTTCCTCAGTATAGTTTGGGGTTTTTTTACGACTTAATGGCGCGATTATAACTAAGTGTCCATATAAAGATAATAACATTAATATAACTGGCATTAATAGTGTTGATATGACCCTCAGGTCACGCAACAAAATGACTGACCGTTTATAGCAATAATTAAAACGTGTGCTTAGCGACTGACGTAGTTGAAAATAATAAATTAAATCAGTAAGTAAACTAGTTAAGGTTTCCTTGTTGAAACGGTACGTAACTAAGCCTAACGTTGCTAAGCCTAGTTTCAATAAATATAACAAACGTGAGCTATTTAACAAACTCCTTTAGTACCTTGAGAACTAAACTTAATTAGCTTGAATATTTATGTTCCTCTAAGAATTAAACCATCAGTTGAATTACAGTTGTCTTCTTTAACCCTAAAATTGGTTGCCAATCATGTAGGAACCAATGGTTGGTGTGGTCTTCCCAGTATCTGACAAAAGGTAAAATAACATTAAAAACACCCTTCAATGATAAATTACTATCAGCGATTTCATCAAAAGAAACTTCTTTGTTCATTTATTGATTCTTTTGCAAAGAAACCTTGGTTCGAAAACGAGTTCTTTCACCCATTTTGTGAAAAAAAAAAATGTGTTGAAAGTCTAATGCCTTTTACACCGTAATTTGGTTTGTTTTGAATTTCGCGCAAAGTTACACGAGGGCTATCTGCGCTAACCGTCCCTAATTTAGCAGTGGGAGTCTAGAGGAAAGGCAATTAGTCATCACCACCCACCGCCAACTGTTGGGCTACTCTTTTACCAACGAATAGTGGGATTGATCGTAACATTATAACGCCCCATAGCTAAAGGGGAGCATGTTTGGTGTGATGGGGATTCGAACCTGCGACCCTCACTTTACGAGTCAAGTGCCTTAACCACCTGAACATACCGGGTCACACAGTAATTTACCTCTAAAAGGCCTGTATTTAGTGTTAACCTAAACAATTTAGACTGGGAAAACGTCTGAAAATCATCTTTACCCTAGTCTAAGTTATAAATGCAACGTTGGAAGATATAACACATGCATGAAGTAGAATTGTTGCGTGTGGACGTAGCCATGATAGGGTTCCTGTTAAAGTTAAATTAATTACCTGTAGGTGTCTTTTAAAACATTATAATCCAATCGAAATAGGAAAGTAAAACTGTTAAATAAAAATAATAATAAAAAAGTTTTTTTTTCATTGTAACCATTTTTATCGTCTTAGATTTGATTGGTTAGACCTCAACGAATAAAATAATGACAAATAGTTTAAAATGAACACAGAACGTCCAAGATGGCATGCATATGTTAAAAACTCTTTCATGGAAATCAGGACCCTGAACCAGAATAGCCTTGCTTCGGAGAGACCTTTATGGTCCATATCCAAACATTTTACGAATTTCATTCCGTTTATCGAAGGATACGTTCAAACTCTCAACTTGTACAAAGTTTTACGTCCACTGGATTCTGTCTTGTTCAGTGTTACTATCAAGAAATGTAAGTATTTATAGGATCGACTTTAATTTTAGGGTTAATGCGTTGGACGGAAATTATTCAATTTAAAGTCTTATCCATAAGAAACGTATTACTTCACGAATAAAACAAAAAATTAATTTTAAAAAACGTTGAACTTGCATTGACAGAAAATATTAACACGTGTATTTATCTTAGTTGTCAAGAGCAGAGAAAATTTAGGTTAAAGAATATGGAAGTCTGAAACGTTGTATAATACCTATAATCTAGCGATAAAAACTGAAACGTTGTATGTGTATGATGTAAGGATAAAAACTGAAACGTTATAAAGTGTCTCTAAAGTAGCGATACAAAACTGAAACGTTATAAAGTGTCTCTAAAGTAGCGATACAAAACTGAAACGTTAAAGTGCCTCTAAAGTAGCGATACAAAACTGAAACGTTTAAAAGTGCCTCTAAAGTAGCGATACAAAACTGAAACGTTATAAAGTGTCTCTAAAGTAGCGATACAAAACTGAAACGTTATAAAGTGTCTCTAAAGTAGCGATACAAAACTGAAACGTTATAAAGTGTCTCTAAAGTAGCGATACAAAACTGAAACGTTATAAAGTGCCTCTAAAGTAGCGATACAAAACTGAAACAATACAATATGTCTGTAAATTAAGCTGCATAAAACAGTACAAAATATAAATAACGTATCGATACAGAACCTAAAACAACAGTAAAATATGTATATTTAACGCTTATAAAACATTGAAACAGGTTTAAGAATGGATTGTATAGCTGGATTGAATGATATTAAATACATACAGAGACACTCGTAAAATATACGTAAAAACAGAACGAAAGACAGATGTGTGCAGGCAAAGTCAATCTTTTGTTCGTTAGGGTCTATTGTTATCTGAACAATAACGTCCGAACAAGAGATGTTCTAGTTACGATTCATTGACTTCTCAAATCTCGCTCTCAGAATGCCAAATTACACTTCTGTCATAAAGAAAACTGTGACAGTAAGTCCTAACGTATCGTCTATATATGGAAATAGGTGTAAGAAGAGATGTATCGATTTTTTTTTTAGCCTGACTTAAATAGGACTATGTAAAGTAACCAAATGACGTAACTTCAACGTCATGTTAAAATAAACCAATTGTAAAAAACCACGTCAGATAATTTCCTTCCTCGTTCCTCGTAATTGGAAAATTATCTATTTCAAAAATTCGTCATTTTTATCGCGGATGTTAAGACTATTAGCACCATCTAAAGTTCTACGATATAAAAAGAAAAAAACTTTGATGTGTCAGAATGCGTAAAATAAATCAATAAATAAGTTATTTAGCTCAGAGACCAGTATTTAACAAATTATCCGCATGTGTTGATACCCGTTAAGGAATAACATCCATTTATATGAAAAGTTAAGTTTTAGTTTTGATTTTATGTAAACTGCTAATCATTTAATAGTGTGGTAAGGTAATAACGAATAATATGAAAACAAGAAAAAACTCGAATCATTCATGCCTTCAGGCACGAGCGAAGTAATGACGTCATCTCTAATCATGATGTCACAGCCAGTAGTAGGATCTGAAAAAACAAACACTTCATTGCTTCATGCACAATAACTTAATGGAATTAATGATGATATTATAATACTTAATAACTGGGAAGCTATTATTTAGAAAAAGTGAATAAAGGCAAAGGGTTAATAGTAAAAAAGCAGATAATAATGTGGGTTATTGCCTCATGGTTAGGAGCTAACGAAGGTTTCTTTGTCGGCTTTCGTACAAACCTACACGAAGGCTAAATACTCTAGGTGTCCCTAACTTGGAAGTGATAGGCTGGAAGTAAGTCAACATCAACCTACCACCATCTATTGGGATACTCTTGTGAAAGCGATGAGTGGTTTTTGACGGCCTCCCTTATAATGCATCTACAACCTCAAACTGTGAAACACGTTTGTTTTATTTTAGTAGTTATGCGACTCGAACCCCGAATCCTTAGCTCTATAGTTCGACTGACCACTGAATCTCATCTGTTTCTCATTAAAATGACGACCTCCAGGGGGAGCTACTAGCTGTAATTATGAAACATTCCGTTCATTATCTCACAGATATAAATAACAACACTGGGCAACAACAATTTTTTTTTTTCTGGTTCTAGAAAAAATATAACTGTTTCTTAGTTATTTCATGATTCTGGGTCTAAAAGCCGTGTTAAAAATTACGCATCGCCTCTAGGTTTTCAGTAATGATAGATTTATTCAAAATATTCTTACACATTATGAAAATAGCAAATTTCGCTTTGATAACTTTAGTTTTTCATTGAAAATTGTATTTAAGAATATAAAAATCTGTATTCTTTGATAAGTTTCTTTCATGATCACAGCATGACTAAAGAAACTGATGTCTTAGTGTTCTCATTACACAAAAGTACAGCTTTCAGTCTAACTTTAGATAAGTCTTTAGTCTTGAGTTCGACGTTCAGTACCTGATTCTTCCATTAGTTCATCAACATTTGTACAGAAACACAAAGTATCTTGAATTCTGTAGTGAGATGAAGTAGGTTCCCTGTAGTCTAATACATGATTGGTAGTCCCTGTAAGTGTAATACATGATTGGTAGTCCTATAGTGTAATATATGTTTGGTAGTCCTGAAGTGTAATACATGATTAGTAGTCCTATAGTGTAATATATGTTTGGTAGTCCTAAAGTGTAATACATGATTAGTAGTCCTATAGTGTAATATATGTTTGGTAGTCCTAAAGTGTCATACATGATTAGTAGTCCTATAGTGTAATATATGTTTGGTAGTCCTAAAGTGTAATACATGATTAGTAGTCCCATAGTGTAATATATGTTTGGTAGTCCTGAAGTGTAATACATGATTAGTAGTCCTATAGTGTAATATATGTTTGGTAGTCCTAAAGTGTCATACATGATTAGTAGTCCTATAGTGTAATATATATTTGGTAGTCCTAAAGTGTAATACATGATTAGTAGTCTTATAGTGTAATATATGTTTGGTAGTCCTGTCATACATGATTAGTAGTCCTATAATATATGTTTGGTAGTCCTAAAGTGTCATACATGATTAGTAGTCCCATAGTGTATATATGTTTGGTAGTCCCATAGTGTAATACATGATTAGTAGTCCCATAGTGTAATATATGTTTGGTAGTCCTATAGTGTAATACATGATTAGTAGTCCTATAGTGTAATATATGATGGTAGTTAGGTAGTCCTATTAGTGTAATACATGATTAGGTAGTCCTATAGTATAATATATGTTTGGTAGTCCTATAGTGTAATACATGATTAGTAGTCCTATAGTGTAATATATGTTTGGTAGTCCTAAAGTGTAATACATGATTAGTAGTCCTATAGTGTAATATATGTTTGGTAGTCCTAAAGTGTCATACATGATTAGTAGTCCTATAGTGTAATATATGTTTGGTAGTCCTAAAGTGTCATACATGATTAGTAGTCCTATAGTGTAATATATGTTTGGTAGTCCTAAAGTGTCATACATGATTAGTAGTCCTATAGTGTAATATATGTTTGGTAGTCCTAAAGTGTCATACATGATTAGTAGTGTATAGTGTAATATATGTTTGGTAGTCCTAAAGTGTCATACATGATTAGTAGTCCTATAGTGTAATATATGTTTGGTAGTCCTAAAGTGTCAATACATGATTAGTAGTCCTATAGTGTAATATATGTTTGGTAGTCCTAAAGTGTCATACATGATTAGTAGTCCTATAGTGTAATATATGTTTGGTAGTCCTAAAGTGTCATACATGATTAGTAGTCCTATAGTGTAATATATGTTTGGTAGTCCTAAAGTGTAATATGATTAGTAGTCCTATAGTGTAATATATGTTTGGTAGTCCTAAAGTGTAATACATGATTAGTAGTCCTATAGTGTAATATATGTTTGGTAGTCCTAAAGTGTCATACATGATTAGTAGTCCTATAGTGTAATATATGTTTGGTAGTCCTAAAGTTTAATACATGATTAGTAGTCCTATAGTGTAATATATGTTTGGTAGTCCTAAAGTGTCATACATGATTAGTAGTCCTATAGTGTAATATATGTTTGGTAGTCCTAAAGTGTCATACATGATTAGTAGTCCTATAGTGTAATATATGATTGGTAGTCCTAAAGTGTAATACATGATTAGTAGTCCTATTATGTAATATATGTTTGGTAGTCCTAAAGTTTCATACATGATTAGTAGTCGTATAGTGTAATATATGTTTAGTAATCCTAAAGTGTAATACATGATTAGTGGTCCTATAGTGTAATATATGTTTGGTAGTCCTAAAGTGTCATACATGATTAGTAGTCCTATAGTGTAATATATGTTTGGTAGTCCTATAGTGTAATACATGATGATTAGGTAATATATATTTGGTAGTCCTATAGTGTAATATGTGGTTTGGAGTCCTATAGTGTAATATGTGGTTAGGAGACCTATAGTGTAATATATGTTTGGTAGTCCTATAGTGTAATATGATTAGAGACCCTATAGTGTAATATATAGTCGTATAGTGTAATATGTGGTTAGTAGTCCTATAGTGTAATATGTGGTTTGGAGTCGTATAGTGTAATATGTGGTTAGGAGTCGTATAGTGTAATATGTGGTTTGGAGTCCCATAGTGTAATACGTGTGGTTAGGAGTCCTATAGTGTAATATGTGTTTGGTAGTCCTATAGTGTAATATGTGATTAGTAGTCCTATAGTGTAATATGTGGTTAGGAGTCCCATAGTGTAATATGTGGTTAGGAGTCCTATAGTGTAATATGTGGTTAGGAGTCCCATAGTGTAATATGTGGTTAGGAGTCGTATAGTGTAATATATGTTTGGTAGTCCTATAGTGTAATACATGGTTAGTAGTCCTATAGTGTAATATGTGGTTTGGAGTCGTATAGTGTAATATGTGGTTAGGAGTCCTATAGTGTAATATGTGGTTTGGAGTCGTATAGTGTAATATGTGGTTAGGAGTCCTATAGTGTAATATGTGGTTTGGAGTCGTATAGTGTGATATGTGGTTAGGAGACCTATAGTGTAATACGTGTTTAATAGTCTTACATTGTAATATATGGTTAGTCCTATAGCCAGGTAATATATGGTTACTGGTCTAATCTATGGTGTTATAAATGGTTGGTGGTCCTACAGTTTAATACATAATTACTAATCTAACAGTGTAACACATGGCTAGTTGTTCTGCAAGATAATATATGGTTAGTACTTCTGTAGTGTAATACATGGTTACTAGTTTTACAGTGTGAAACATGGTTAGTCGTCCTACGGTGTATTACATAGTTAACAGTTTTACCGAGTAAATATATCATTAGTTGTTCTACAGTTTAATACACAGCTAGTAGTCTTATATTGTAATACATGGTTAGCAGTTCTATGGTTATTAGCCTAACAGTGTAATGCACGGTTAGTAAGCCTGCAGTAATATATGATTCCTATATCCATATAATTCATGGTTAGTAGTCCTACAGTGCAATGCACGGTTGTTAGCTCTACAGTGTAATACATGGTTAATAGTCCTATTTGGCCATCTAAGTCGTGTTCACTGATCGACTGTTTTTAAATGACATCTAAGTCGCGTTCACTGATTGGCTATTTTTAAATTAGTTTTTTGCTAGGTACTAATTATCCTCAATATTATCATTTTTATTTCGACTACTTAAATGATACTGTCTTTACTAGTAGTGATAATATATCTACAAGACGTTCAGGTAAGAAGGTCAAAAGTTAATCTCTGAACGATGCAGAGGAATCCTGGATTTAATCTCGTGCATCTCATAAAACCGTTCGAACCGGCCTTAAATACAAAACACGCTTAGTCAATAAAGTTCAAAGTAGAATGTTTATTAAACTTATATCGCTCCCCAGTGGCTCAGCGGTATGTCTGCGGACTTACAACGCTAAAACCGGGTTTCGATACCGGTGGTGGGCAGAGCACACATAGCCCATTGTGTAGCTTTGTGCTTAATTTAAAACAAAAACAACTTATCAAAGTTATAATAGAAAAGATCGCCAGCACATGCAAGGGAGATACACTTGCCGCTGTTTATTTCTTCATCTACCGAATGGTTATCGTTTGTTTTTGAATTTCGCGCAAAGCTACACGAGGGCTATCTGCGCTAGCCATCCCTAATTTTGCAGTGTAACACTAGAGGAAAGGCAGCTAGTCATCACCACCCACCGCCAATTCTTGGGTTACTCTTTTAACCAACGAATAGTGAAATTGACTGTAACATTATAACGCCCCCACGGCTGAAAGGGCGAGCATGTTTGGTGCGACGGGGATTCGAACACGTGACCCTCACATTACTAGTCGAACGCCTTAACCCACCTGACCATGCCGGGCCGCGAAAGGGTTATGGTAGAATCAGAACACATCTCAGACGCTATGCTACGCTAGGCCTTTTACCAAAAGGTGCTATATAGACCCACAAGTACCATAGACAGCTGAGTCATTACCAATAATTATTTGTACTGTATAAACTGCAGATTCACTCGTAGCTTATAAGCTGAAACTTGACCAAGATACTGTACAGACACACATACAGTGTGTGATTCTACACAATTACCGTATAAGACACTTATCTGTTACGCATGATACCACGTGCAATGAGCGTCGCTGTAATTGTAGCAAGAATAATATGGATATATACGTATGTTCTAGAGTCTAGACTGCCAGAAACGACGCCCTTTAATGTTTTTGTTTGTCTCTAGATGGCAGCAACGTATTTTTACCATCCATTCGTCACTTGCTTATTTTGTAGCTTATAAAGACTGTAATTGACATTTTTATTTGAAAGGTACGACGGTACATAATTTGCGAGTGTTAGGTATAGCACTAATCGTATAGTTAAAAATAAGTATTAAAAGTGGTTTCGTTCAAAATACGGACGTACACACACACAAACTCGTGCAATATTTATCATCACCATGTAACTTAGAAACTATGGACTGTTTTCCTCAAGAGTTTATTGTTTCTCAATAAACCCACATGTTGAATCAGTTTTCTTACACGGAAAGTTGCAACGGTTTGTTTAGGTCGTTCTTCTTTCGAAGTTCACGCAGACCTACTCGAAGGCCAATCCAGAAGTGATAAGGCTAGATGTAAGGCAACAAGTCAACACCACCCACAGTTAACTATTGAACTACTTTACCATCATCGAAAAGTAAGATTGACCGTCACCTTATAATATCTCCACAGTTGAAAGAGCACGCGACCCACAGATTACGAGTCGAGCCACCAATGCATCCCAGGCTTCCCCTGTAAAGGACGAGACGAGCACCCTAACAACCAAGCATTCCCAGGCCAAAGTTGTGAGGGATGAAACAAGCCCTTCAAGGCTTCAGGACAAGGCATGGCCAGGTGGTTAAAGCACTCGACTCGTAATCCGGGGTCGCAGGTTCGAATCCCCGTCACACCAAACATGCCTTTTCAGCTGTGGGGCGTTATAGCGTGACAGTTAATGTCACTATTTGTTGGTAAAGAGTAGCCCAAGAGTTGGCGGTGGGTGGTGATGACTAGCTGCTTTCCCTCTAGTCTTACACTGCTAAACGAGGGACGACTAGCACAGATAGCCCTTGTGTAGCTTTGCCCGAAATGCAAACCGAACCAAACCAGGCCTCAGTTGTAAGAGACGAGTCGAACGCCCTATTCACTAAGTTTATCAGGCCTTGGTTATAAGTGACAGAAATACAAATTTTGATTTTTGACGTTTTAACCTGAACAGTATTTAGCTTAAGCGACACATCCGCAAAACGACCAAATTAGAATTCTTAGCATTTATTGCTGTTATTGGTTTTAGTTACTAAACACAAAGCTACGCAAAGGACTATCTGTGCTCTGCTCATCTCGGTATCGAAACCCAGTTTCTTGCAATATAATTCCACAGAAATTCCGCTGTGCCGTTGGGCGGAGAGGCTCCCGTTGTTTATACATTGCCTAAAATAATACCAGAAAAGCAATTAAACAGCAGTTCACCGAACAGCGGGATTAGTTGTTACTCTTATAACATGTTTCAAAGATGAAAGTGATTACTGAATAAAGCGACATATCTCCGGCTACAATTTTACATTTTCTGATTTACAGCTTTTGTGATAATCCTGAGTCACATCCTGTCGGTTTCTATTCCCAGTAAATCCGAGGGTCGCGGGTTTCGCGCTAAACATGCTCGCCCTCCCAGCCGTGGTGGTGTATAATGTGACGGTCAATCCCACTATTAAATATCCCGCTAGCTGCTATTTCTTGTTTATTTAAAAACAAGAGTAAATCTTCAATTTATACTGCTTTAATTATATCTTAAATCGGCCAAGAGATGGAGCTATGTGCTAATTGTTTTTACTTGAAAGTAAAATAAGTCTGAGCCATTCTGTGAGCCGATATGCCGCGGCTGAAAAAATTAAATATAAATAAATATTTTAAAACGTTTTGAAAATTATTACGATTTCAACTATGTCCGACCCATTTCAAATCTCAGTGACAAAATTCAAATGAAACATTTTTCTTCCTTGTTCAATTTTAACATTTTTCAACATAAATAAATATTTTAGGGAAAGAAATGTTTTTTTTTTTAATTTCGCGCAAAGCTACTAGAGGGCTATCTGCGCTCGCCGTCCCTAATTTAGCAGTATAACACTAGAGGGAAAGCAGCAAGTTATCACCACCTACCGCCAACTCTTGGGTTAATCTTTTACCAAAGAATAGTGGTAATGACCGTCACGTTTTTACGCCTCCACAGCTGAAAGGGAGAGCATGTTTGGTGCGACCGGGATTCGAATCCGCAACCCTCGGATTACGAGTTGAATGCCTTAACACATCTGGTCATGCCGGGCCCGGGAAAGAAAAGGTTTGAAAAATTACTTCGAATTATTGACCACACCTTTTAAGCCAGTCATCAAAAGGATTTTTCCCATTTTTTAAAGAAAGGTGGAGGTGTATACCTTTGAAAACTGGTCCATTGGTTGTGTTGAAATGTGAAGTCACAGACCACATGGAGCAGGGGGGAGGTTTATTAAAAGAGAATCCCATGTTTCCCATTATTAAGCAATATTGTTATTATTTCTTCTGATTTTCTCTCTAATCGAGTTGATCTAATGAGCTCTGGTATTGGACGAAAGGCCTCGTCGGCAATTTATATTACATTTTCATGTGCTTTCGCTCACGAGTTCTTAGAATGGTTGACGGTCAGCGTGTCCAGACTGCGAATCTGAGGATTCGCGGTTTGCGTCTCAATGCTAATAGCAATGAACCGGTCAATTTCCACTATCAGGTCAGACAAATTTGACGGTAGATGTTATTGAGTCTAGCTGCTTCCCTTCTAGTCTGCCGGCTCAAAACTAAGAACGGCTCTGTGTAAGTTTGCGATAAAAACACAACAAAACGAAATTTTTTATAACGTTTATACGAAAAATGTTCCCTCAACAGTGTTTTCACACGTTACGCCGTCTTTGTAAGTCGTGGTCGTGCGTTTGTGTGTTTTCTTATAGCAAAGCCACATCGGGCTATCTGCTGAGCCCACCGAGTGGAATCGAACCCTTGATTTTAGTGTTGTAAATCCGAAGACATACCGCTGTACCAGCGGGGGGCCGCGCTCGTCCGTGCTACGAGCTTTTTGTTTCCTAGTTATCATGTGGCAACTCTTACAAATTTGTTAATTGGTTAACCCAGTTGCATACGCACGAGATGGAGATTACCCGCAGGGTAGGGGTGGAGGAGTCAGTGAACATCTTTGGAATAAGCAAACAAGTAAAAAAAAAAAACAAAAAAATGGCAACAACAGCAAAGAAGAAACTCTAAGTTATCTATCAAGTTATCAAAATTTTCCGCCAGGACATGCATAGTTTGGGTAAAACAAGAAAAGTCTAGGATCAAAGAAAGTTAATTAAAGCTGAAAACTAATTACGATAGACGTTATTTGAGCACATGTAATTATGGGAATACAGTCAGATGTACAGTGTCGGCTGTGCTTTACTAGAAAGAGTTCTATCTCTCTCTATTTCTTCTCAGCTCATATTCCTTGTAATTGCTTTAGAAAACCAGATATTATCTGGCAGGGTAGCTTCTAGGAATGTTCAAGCGATAAACATCTTGGTTACCTTTCATTGAGACATAACTACTCTTGAGAAGTTTGTGAGCGCTACATTAGCGAAATAACTACCAGCGGCTGTTAACATTAAATTGGCAAAAAAGTTGTTGTTGTTTTTTAAAGCCTTAAAACCTACGTCATTCTTCTAGCAAGAAAGCGATCAACCAACCAAGTTGTCAATCAAAAGATAAACGCGACGTCTTTGAAACTAGGGTTAGGAAAGACGAGTGAAGAGCAATGTCATATCTTACTCATTGCAAATAAAATAGTAATATTATTTTGTGATAATGAGTCGCACAGTTTCCTTGCACTCGGGTTATCCACGAGGATTGTTAAGCCTAAACAAAATGTCTGCTTTCGAGAATAGTAATATTATTTTGTTATAATGAGTCCCACAGTTTTCTTGCACTCGGGTTATCCATGAAGATTGTTAAGCCTAAACAAAATGTCTGCTTTCGAGAATAGTAATATTATTTTGTTATAATGCGTCCCACAGTTTTCTTGCAAACGGGTTATCCATGAGGATTGTTAAGCCTAAACAAAATGTCTGCTTTCGAGAATAGTAATATTATTTTGTGATAATGAGTCCCACAGTTTCCTTGCACTCGGGTTATCCATGAGGATTATTAAGCCTAAACAAAATGTCTGCCTTCTTCAGGTATGAGCAACATTCTGTCAAAATGTTTAGTGTGTTCCACCATCGATTAAACGTTTTTTTTGTGCTTATAAATCATTGTTTGCGATTCGTGACGACGAGAAACCTACTTGGAGTAAAAATGTATTCTTACGACAGTTCGTATGCGTATTAAAACTTTAATTAAAATAAAGTACAAAACAACGTTTCGACCTTCTTAGGTCATCCTCAAATTTTTTGCCTACCAATTTCTATATTACCCTGCCCGGCATGGCCAAGCGTGTTAAGGCGTGCGACTCGTAATCTGAGGGTCGCGGGTTCGCATCCCCGTCGCGCCAAACATGCTCGTCCTTTCAGCCGTGGGGGCGTTATAATGTTTCGATCAATCCCACTATTCGTTGGTTAAAGAGTAGCCCAAAAGTTGGCGGTGGGTGGTGATGACTAGCTGCTTTTCCTCTAGTCTTACACTACTAAATTAGGGACGGCTAGCACAAACAGCCCTCGAGTAGCTTTGTGCGAAATTAAACAAACAAACAAACAAACTATATTACTCTAATGTTCTTCCTTACTCAACCATAAAATATGTCACGGAGTCCACTTGTTTTTGGTTGTTGTTGTTTTTTGTATACGTATTTTTACTTAACTATTTATGCGAGCCCGGTATGGTCAGGTGACTAGGGCACACCAATAAGAAGCATGGGTTCGAATCCCCATCCTACCAAAAATGCTAGTCCTTTCAGCCGTGAGGGCGTTATACTGTGTCGCTACATCCCACCATTCGTTGGTAAAAGAACAGCCCAAGAGTTGGCGGTGGGTGGTGACGACTAGCTGCCTTCCATCTACTCTTTCACTGCTAAATTAGAGACAGTTAGTGCAGATAGCCCTCGTGTAGCAAAGTTTAACAACAACAACAAACAAACAGTTTATGCATCAGATTGTTTGTGTGTCCATTAATTTATTGGGTACTAATTCTCTTACTTATAGCTAGTCGAACAAGAAATATAAACATAAATTCCACCAATACCGCAATTAATATCGCTAATGACTTTTTGTTAATTAGTTCGTTACACACGATGTTGAAGGACAAAGAATATAAGCATAAATTATTCATTATGGAGGCCCTGCATGGCCAGGTGGATTAAGGCACTCGACTCATGAACTGAGGGTCACGGGTTCGAATCCTCGTCACACAAAACATGCTCACACTTTCAGCTGTGGGGCGTTATAATGTGGCGGTCAATCCCACTATTCGTTGGTAAAAGAGTAGCCCAAGAGTCAGCAGTGGGTGGTGATGACTAGCTTCCTTCCCTCTAGTCTTACACTGCTAAATTAGGGACGGCTAGCGGAGACAGCCCTCATGTAGCTTTGCACGAAAATTCAAAACAAACCAAATAAACACATTGTTATAATAACTCAAAGAGATTAAAGCCTCTAAGTATTCTACCTGAAAGAAAAAAGAAACAAAACTTCAAAACAAACAACATAATAGTTTCGTACATACCAGGCTTCCTTCTCGTTGTTTAAACCAGTCTGTGCACTTCAAGGTCCAAAGTTCGAGTCCGCAATATATTTTTTCTAATTTACCGCTATGGATACTTTACAAAAGTGACACTCAATCATGATATTTGACCAAGAACAGTCGTGTAAACGGCAGGTTCTTCTGATTAAGTGACCACTTCTGGTCAACAAATTAGGTACAGTTATGTCTGAACTTTGGAATCTCCGATCCAGCCACTAGCCCCACATTTCGTATTAAGTATCGTTCGAGTCAAAACTATCACTTACCAACTGTTTATAGGCTTAAAACATGTCCAATGGAAGATGTGACCTTTGAACTTAGAGGATTTGTTAATGGTCAGCAGCTTTTGATCTGTTTTGTACAAGGATTTTTGAAGTTCAAACGAGTGGAAAACAGTTTTTAATTATACGTTTTGGAAAATATTTATTTTTCCAACAAAACTTAAAACTTCAAACTTTCTTTGTCGTATCTTCGTAGATCCGTTGCTTTGTTAACATCCGGCCCTGCTTGATTAAAGAACTATTCAATAAGAAACACCCATAGGAAGGAAATCGATATATCGCCAATTTATCTAAGAAACTGCACGACGCAAAAGACTAACTTTTCTACTGACTTCGGTAGTTTGTTTTATGATTTCATCCTCTGTTCTACACTCACCCACCCCACCCCTCACCCATCTAGTATGTAAGAATTCCTACGAGAAAGAAGCCTAAAAAATTTACCACATTCGATACGAAGGATGGAACTTTGGGTCTTGCGCATGCGCATAGTTACTAAATACAAATTGCTTATAACGAGATTAAATTACGTGACAGCAAATACCATGAAGCGGTGATATCAATAGTTTGTTTTCCTTGTTCTTGTTATTATGTTTCAGTTTTATTCAGTTAGCTTCATTGTTATGTTTCTATAATAATTATTCAGAAAACCACGTGGCTAGTTTTACATGAAGAATGTTACTTTTATATAAGAATTTC
This sequence comes from Tachypleus tridentatus, assembly GCF_004210375.1. Taxonomy (NCBI): domain Eukaryota; kingdom Metazoa; phylum Arthropoda; class Merostomata; order Xiphosura; family Limulidae; genus Tachypleus; species Tachypleus tridentatus. The sequence continues at coordinate 15,674,534 of NC_134828.1, forward strand.
TAAAACTACGTGTCTAGATAAATCTACAGCCGCTATTTGTTGCAAATGGCATATGGCTCTGTCTAAAACAGGTAATATGACGTACGTACACGAACTGGGAATTGTGGGACAATACTGACAATGTACATCAATTTGTACATAACAATCGCAACTCGCGAAAGGTTTCTCTTCGGTCTCCGTCGAAATATTTTCGTGATGTAAAAAGGTTTGTCATGTTATTATTATATGTCACCTTCTGTTAATTGTCAATAATTATAGGCAGAACAGCTATCAGTGAGGCGGTATTGTATACCAGTCATAGGTATTGTGGTGTCATGTATCAACACCAGATGAAGCAGTGTTCTGTGTTACAAATAAACGTACAGGAGTTAAGTGAGTTGGTGTTATATAGCAACCACAGGTATTTTGATGTCGTGTATCGACACCAGATGAAGCAGTGTTCCGTGTTACAAATAAACGTACAGGAGTTAAGTGAGTTGGTGTTATATAGCAACCACAGGTATTTTGATGTCGTGTATCGACACCAGATGGAGCAGTGTTATACGCTCAGAACGTCGAAGAAAAAGCAAAACAACTTGATAAAGACGAAAATATTTTTATATATTAATAGCACTTTTACAATTGGCTGGGCATACTGAGAGACTGGACGAGAACACAAACAGACGAACAGCAGAAAAATCTGGACGATTTTTTTATTCTATGTTTCAGATTCAGCGATCAGTGTTATCGAAGAATTTATTGTTTGTTTTTAATTTGTTTATTTGTTTTTAGGTTAACCACAAAGCAACACAATGGGCTTTCTGTGTTCCGTCCACCACAAAATAAATTATAAACACCATATATCTGACTTAAGCCTAAAATACAAGATACATAAAAATAAAGTTCTTTAGTGTGATGAAAATCAAAATTAATCTTAATCAATGATCAAAAAATATATACGAAGTTCGCTGACAATGTCAAATAATGGTAGGCTTTAAGTGGGCTATAAAGATTTTTTTTTTTTAAATCATTTCCCGTTTTATCTGATATCGGCTGACGTGCTAAAAAACAAACTTATGTCGTGTTGTTCTAATGGAAATGTGGTAAACAGATTTGTCCTGTGTTTATTTGGGACAACTCGTTTGGTGAGGTGCTTGATGGTTTAATGGACGACAGTCTTGAGTCCCTCTGTATTCGACAGTACGTAAAGAGGGCGCTGAAGATTTGATGAGAGGATATCGAGATGACTATATCCAGACTTGTCCTCAGTCTAGCTGTCTGAACATTGATTACTTCTATTCTTTTTTCTTTTGAGGTAAATACAATAGCTTACATCTCTATCAGTCAGGGCAAGAAAAAGAAAAAACAAAAGGACTCTTTTCGGATGGAACCATTTTTACGCCCACTGGACCGTAAAATTATGTTATTCGTCGAAGGAAATTGGTTTAAAATGTGACGTTCCTTTGATTGGTGGATTTAAAAAGTCAGAATTACCAATTATATTCCTTTAAAAAATTGTCATTGCCCAATTCCTTCCTTTTACGGTACATCATTGTATGAATCCAATCTATACGTTTTTGAATTATTTAATAGTTCGTTGTGAATATTAAAGGTTCGTTTGTTCACAAAGTTCGCGCAAAACTACACGAGGGCTATCCACACTAGCCTTGTCTGATTTAGTAGTAATAGACTAAAAAGAAGGCAACTAGTCAACACCACCCACCACCAAATCTTGAGCTACCAACGAATAGTGGGATTAACTGTAAATTTATAATGTCCTCACGGTTGAAAGAGTGAATATATTCGTTGACGGGGATTCGAGCCCGCGACCTTCAATTAGCCAGTCTTACCGAGCCGAAAGGTGTGTTTGTGTTTTCTTATAGCAAAGCCACATCGGGCTATCTGCTGAAACCACCGCGGGAATCGAACCCCTGATTTTAGCGTTGTAAATCCGAAGACATACCGCTGCACTAGCGGGGTGCCCGAGCCGAAAGGTTCGTAAATGTATAATTTCTTGAAACTAAATCAAGTAATTAACGCACTGTATATATATATATATATATATCCAAATACTTTTATCGAAACAATTTGAGGCCTTGGGTGCGTTATAAGAGTAAAGGTCAATATGTAATATGTTACGAAAGGAAAAACAGCAACCTGCTTAGACATCTTTTTTCTTCTAAATATTTTTTCTTCAGTTGAAAACTTTGGTTATCTGTCTTCACTATAAAAATTTGGGGAATATTTCTCATTACAGACCACCTGTGTCGTGTGGAACAGTTGCGCCCCCTAGTAGTAAATGTAGTCAATGTAACTTTTATGGTTGCTCATATGGTTGAATGTTTGAATTTCGGAAAGTGTTCTTGTACAAATTATCATAATACATAACACAACGCATACTAAACTATTCATTACGTTAAATGAACGAATTCTGAGCTACAGAACCACCGAACGCATCACACAGTAACACAAACATGTGCTAAGATTAAGATTACACTCAAGGTAGGTAGTGCGTGTTCCAGAACAAGCGTTGCAATGTAAATGGACACGATCCGAGATTAGATCGTGCGATATGCTAATGAACACGCTCTGAACCTTTAGCTCTAGGCGCATAATAAAAGTGATAGTCAATCACACTACATGATTAAGACTTCCTGTGTAGGCGGCGAGTTTTTAAGATGCGTTCGTCAGCAGTTTTAAATAAAGGTCGATGATTGAGTGATGACGTTTCTGATCTGATATAACCAATTGTTTTTTGTGTCTAGATGAATTTTAAGCTTAAAGAAAGGGAGTCCACCTACCGGAAATACTCTAGTTATCATGTTTCTTTATCTTCCATATATATATGCATATACGCCCGGCATGGCCAGGTGGTTAAGGCGCTCGACACGTAATCTGAGGGTCTCGAGTTCGAATACCCGTCGCACCAAATATGCTCGCCCTCCCAGCCGTGGGGGCATTATAATGTGGCGGTCAGTCCCACTATTTCGTTGGTACAAGAGTAGCCCAAGAGTTGGCGGTGGGTGGTGATGACTAGTTGCCTTCCCTCTAGTCTTACACTGCTAAATTAGGGACAGCTAGCACAGATAGCCCTTGAGTAGCTTTGTGCGAAATTCCAAAAACAAACAAACAAACTATACATATATATATATTTGTCTACTTTCCTATCAGGTTTTTTTAGTAATATGAATTTAATTACATTTATCTTTCATAAGCATGTTTTAAAAACGTGGCCATGCCGGGCCAACAGGGTCAGACAACGTAGTACTGTCCTGCAGTTGTTTGTTAGTCTAATTAAGTGCAATTATTTGCATTTCTAGTATGGTACGTAACAATGGTTATAAAATACATGTACATAAATGAGGAAACCGAGATTGTTAGATTTTTTTCTTTTCGTCTATTAACACTAACAAGGCTATTTTCTTTTAACAACCAACACCTTACTTGATAGTAAGATCACGTGACTGAGAAAAATCATGAACTGCCTATCAAAGGGTAAAAAACCTGAAGAGGGCGGACCGGACCTTTCAAATAGGCGGGGCGTGTCGCACCTAGCTGTCAGAAAAATCCAAGTAGTGCGAAACACATGTGTCTTGTCCATGTGTAGGTTCAACAGCACTTTGACCTTGAATAGCGTCAAGATTCCCGGTGTTACTTACACATAGATGGCGCTGCGCTCCACTTTAGATGTAAAGAGTGACCTTAAATACCTGCATTTATTTCATTTGAAATATCGAGTTATCTGAGTTCATAGTTTTCTAACTTGTACTGAATTTGTACTTTTCTTTAAGCATTTCAATGACGAGGTAACTGTAGGATGTGATTTTGAAAATATAATGCGCATGCTCAAACTTACTTGATTTTAAGTAAACAAGTAATAAAACCGCTAGTGTAACATTCCATATAGTTTTGTTTACCTTTAAAACATTTGCATTATAATGAGCTGTAACAGAATATGTAACTTCATACATAAAAAACTTTTTTATTTTTTGTAGAAATCTAATCTAGGAACAAAGTTTACTTAAATACTCGATTTTTACGACTTCCTTAGCGCATAAACAAACGGGTATATATGAATGGCTCACTCATTTTGATATAGTTAACTATGGGAATGAGTTGAGGCCTTACTTATTCATTTTGTTGTAGTTAACTATCAGAAGATTTGTTTTGTTTGTTTTTTTTAACTACATGAGGGCTATCTGCGCTAGCTGTCCCTAATTTAGCAATGTAAGACTAGAGGGAAGGCAGCTAGCAGTCATCACCACCCACCGCCAACTCTTGGGCTACTCTTTTACCAACGAATAGTGAGATTGACTGTAACATTTTAATGCCCCCACGCCTGAAAGGGCGAGCATGTTTAGTGCGACGGAGATTCGAACCCGTGACCCTCAGATTATGAGTCGAACGCTCTAACCCACCTGGCCATGTCGGGCCTAAGAAAGAAACAAGTTACAAGGAGTCGACCGATCATTTTTTAGCGATTTCTGACAAAGTTAACGAAAAAGATTTCATGGCTTAAGAAGTACATCTTATATAAGGTGGGTTTATTCATAATTATTAAAAATATAAAGAAAACAACAACCGGAGAACCTCTTCGACCCTTTTGTTTCACTTCCTTTTCCAATTATTTTCACCGTAATGGACGACAGCTATCTTTCACCGTCATCACGTCATCTGACAAACAAACAATAGAATGTTAGACAAGTTTTTGTCCTCCAAACATTTGTTTATATCAAACAATTTCTGCTACTGACTGACTTGAAAATCAGGAGTACAGTCTTGGAACATTGATCGATATTTACTGGTCACCACTTACAGGGACTTCTGACTTCTATCCACTTCAACCCTTGCACGTGAATCAGAAATAATCTGACTGATCTCTGATGCGGTTAACGAGACAAACAAGCTCGTAAAGTGGGTAATTCATGTTACTCTGCAGTGAAATTATCGTTCGTAACAAAGAAATGTTATGAAAATAACAGCGCTGTCTGTTGTTGTTTGTAAACAGGGAATTTCACTGTCATTATATTTTGAGTTTCTAAAATAAAATATAGAAGGCCTTTTGTTCATTACCAAAACTCAGCAACGTTTTATTGTTTTATTATTAAATAATGATTGAAACCAGCTAGAAGAATGAAGTGTGGCCTTAAATAAGAGCTGAAACCAGCTGGCAGGATGAAGAGTAACCTTAAGCAGCTTATGGTTAAAATATTAAATGAAATTGTAGGAATAATATATTTGAAAGTATTAGTTTACTCTCACTTCCCATGGTGCAGGTGTAATAAATACAATTAGAAAAACAGAAAGGTAAAAATTAGGGTAAATATGTCCGCAACCACATTTTAACAAAACTCCGTTTTTACCGGAATATTTTCCTGAATATTTCAATTTTTTTGTGTGTGTATTTGTAATTTTAGGGATAATTATAACTGTTAATCTTTACGGTGTAGATTCATACACATAACTAAATGAGTAATTATAGATCAAAAATGTATCTAAATTGGCCCTATACTCTTCGACGGATAGGGAGGTATTCGGAGTTGCTCTGTTCCAAATCGACGGATATCTAGGGCCACAACAGACACATGCAGTATTCGGTCTTTTACTTGTACAACTGTGAACCGGGGTTTCCTTCCGCCAATTTGGTCAGCGTGGGGTTCCTGTTAACGATAGCCTATGTATCTGTTCATGTGGGAAATACACTAAGCCAGTTTTAAAAGGAATGACTCATTCGTATAACTGAGGCCTTCTGCTGTTGTTGTTTAGGGAGCTAGGGGGGGGGATTTCTAAGGGAGGAAAACGTCCTTTTGTGGCCAGCAATTTTTTTTTATTCTCTCTCAAACACTTCGTTTTTGCTTTTTTGAGACAGAGAGAGAAAAAAATTGACCATGAGTGAATCATTTAGAAAATTTCGTTTTCTCAAAGGGCTTTCACGGTAGAAGCGCTCTATGACATAAACTGCCACTTTCAATCACTCGCTTCACGCTTAGTAGAACGAGGACTTTTTTAACTCACATTTGTTTTTGTTTTTCGGTTAGTAGTCTATCACTCGCATGCTGCATATATTGAACTTTAATTTACAAGTGATAATACGAATATTTCAGAAACAGCAACTCTTGTGTGTGTTGTAAAAGTACTGTGTCCACAACATTCGTACGAAAACAAGTACATGAATACTAATCAGAGATGCTACTCAAGATATAGGCAGTTCGGTTTCGTATTAAAACAAAGTAATACTATACGCGTAAAGTTATTTATATACAAGTAATATGGACACCTCAGTCTATCTTAAAGCAACACCTACACGTTTTTCCTTGAACCCCAAAGTAATGTCTATTTATCCATAAACATTACTCGCACATTGTTTACATGGTGGGATTTACCGTCACATTATAACGCCTCCACGGCTGAAAGGGCGAGCATGTTTGGTGGAACGGGGATTATAACCCACGCCCTTTCACTATGCGTTGGTAAAAGAGTAGTTCAAGAGTTTGCAGTGGATGGTGATGACTAGCTGCCTTCCCTCTAGTCTTACACTGCTAAATTAGGGACGGCTGACGCTGATAGCTCTCGTGTAGCTTTGAGCGAGATTCAAAACCAAGCAAACATTTTTATCTAAGTATCCGCAACATAAAGTTTACGTTTTCATCCACCTAAAATAACATTTATACCCTTATCCACCTATCCTATTCACTAAGTTCTTCAACAGGTACCAGTTTAGTGAATAGTGTATTTAGGCTTAGGTGACTTTGGACTACATTTGATTAATTAATGAAAGTGCTCCCTTAAACGATGATGTAACTTTAATTGTACATTAGCTTAGAACGTTATCTGTAACAACAGATGCTGGCGATATTCAGTTAGAGAAGTTCGCAATAACAGACTTGGACATAAATTGGAGGTTTTTAGTGTCATATCAGGTGCTCAAGTTTTATTTTGTTATTTAAAACTATCAACAACAACAAAATAATAAACAGAGAAATAGATTTTATGCTATTTCGTCAGAATTGGTATACACATCTGAACTATTTGTTTGTTTTTTTAAATTTCGCACAAAGCTCACGAGAGCTATTTGAGCTAGCCGTCCCTAATTTAGCAGTGTAAGACTAGAGGGAAGGCAGCTAGTCATCACCACCCACCGCCAACTCTTGGGCTACTCTTTTACCAGCGAATAGTGGGATCGACCTAACATTATAACATCCTCACGGCTGGAAGGGCGAGCATGTTTGGTGCGACGGGGATTCGAACTCTACATTTATGTAAACTCTATATCGATTCGTTCAGTTACATGTGACGCCACAGTTTTCATATAAGCTAGAGTGTCGACTGACACTTATGAAGAAGGAAGTCTTTATGACAATGTGGTGTTTTAAAGAGTGGAAATATGGAGGACAGACTCTATGAAATAGTGTGATATTTTAAGGTATTTGCTGTATGAAGTGACGTGGTGTTCTAATGAACGTTGGGAAGTAATTATAAACTTCACATACTGTCCTGTAATTCGGGTATAAAATCACACCCATCGCGTATGTATTAAGGTGGGCTGCATTCCAGTAACTATATTCTGTCCAGTGTTAAACACCACTTGCTGTTTGAAACGCAAATGAAAAGCTGGCAATGTCTATAGCTTTAGCCTGGTGTGAAATTGATTTGTGTTTCAACTTTAATGACTGTTAAATTATGCCTCGTCAGTCTGTAGCACTAAAGCAATTGATCAGAATCTCATGTTTGTCCATTAATTGTTAAGCACATAATGGGCTATCTATGCTCTGCGAACTGTGAGTACCGAAACCTATGTTGTTTTTTTCCTTATCGTGATAACTCTTCTAACTTACTGCCGAGACACCGTGGGGTGGGGGTCAAAACGTTATGAGTCACTGTTTAGCTGCTGAATAATTCTTATGGAAGTTATAGAACTGTCGAATCAAGGAACAGTTGAGAAAAGACAAATTATAGAACAGAAAGTAATGTATCTGACGACGTATTAATCATATATAATGGAGCAGCACAGCAAATCATGTTTAACATGTCAAAACATAACAGTATTACACTTGTTTGGATATTAACAATCATGTACATAATACTAAGTACCAATAAAATCATGTATATAATACTAAGTACCAGTGAGATCATGTACGTCATACTAAGTACCAGTAAAATTATGTACGTCATAATAGGTACCAGTCAAATCATGTACGTCATACTAGGTACCAGTGAAATCGTGTACATAATACTAAGTACCAATAAAATCATGTATATAATACTAGGTACCAGTAAAATCATGTATATAATACTAAGTACCAGTAAAATTATGTACGTCGTAATAAGTACCAGTGAAATCATGTACGTCATACTAGGTACCAGTGAAATCATTTACATAATACTAAGTACCAATAAAATCATGTACATCATACTAAGTATCAGTAAAATCATGTATATAATACTAAGTACCAGTAAAATCATGTACATAATTCTAAGTACCAGTGAAATCATGTACATCATTGTAAGTATCAGTGAAATCGTGTATATTATCTTAAATAGCGGTGACACTGCGTACATTATTCTATGTGAGTGCTATATGTGTTATTACAGTAAAAACCATATGCTATGAAAATGAATGTATGACAATGGTAAAAATGTTGTTATAGTAGAAAGCTTGATTGATTGATTTAGTGTTTTATGGCACAAAGCAGCGAGGAGTAGAAAGTTGGAGAAGTGATATCCTAGTATATGGTATCATTAGGACGTATGAAGTATTATAAATATTGCACAACTTTTGGTGACTTTACTGATTCTCATGTATTTGTATATTTATATTTATTCAAATAAATAAACGACTTTTATATTAACAAATAACACAAATATTGCAGATAGAGAAAAAAATCGACTTTTCTATCACAGTTTTATCACAGTAACTTTAAATATAGTTTTGTGTTTCAGATCAAAAGTTATTAGGTTAGCTCCTGTGGTATTCCTAGACATAGATTCCGAATATTCAGCTGCGGGTGCGTTATAAAGGTAGCTGTCAATCTTATATTTAGCTTAGTGTAATAATGTAGGCGATATGTGCTGTTGATTAGTTGCCTTCTCTCGACCTGATATCAATTTTAAAATCATGGACGGTTAACACCTGAATCTCAGTGTCTCTGATCTGTCTTCAAGGTCCTCATGTCACCTAAGATACCATTAAAGTAAATATAAGGAGGTCTCTGACCTGTCACTTTGGTCCATGTGTTACACAAACTGCCATTCATGTTGATATAAGGGAAAAAAAATCTAACATTTTGTGCAAAATGTGTATTTGCAAACTCTGTTTTCGTCCAGTTAATTTTATGTACACAGTATAATTACTTTTTTTATAAAGGATTTCGTATTGTTTAAACATGACCTAATCTAACCATCATTTCACGCAAATGGTGGTTCATCGTGGTCACCATTAAAAGAACTTCTTATGACATCTATAATATTTTAGACAGCTTTGTAGGCTTATGTGATCCACGATTAAATCTTCATTCTTCAAAATGTACCGATGATTATCTGTGTGTGTATGTATCAAGTAACGATTTTCTCTGACCATGTTCACATCCGTTAATATTTGTGGTTTGTCAAAGCACATTAGCATATAAAGCGTAAAGATTTCTTAATTAGCGTTTGCTCTAACGAAATGAGTAGCTGAGAAAAAACAACACTCGTTCTAATTCACTCGCTATTAATTTAGAATGTAGTGTTCTTTCTGCAGTGGTGTCAAATTGAGGAACTAAAAAAACTAGAAGAACAACATACTTATATCAAAGATTACAACTAAAACTTGCACTCCCACAAGTGTTACTTTTCTTAAATAAGTGCTCTCTGGGAAGTGAGCTAAGATATGTCCTTCTGAAAATGTTCATCTGTTAATGTTGTATGGGAAGTGAGCTTAAGATATATCCTTCTGAAAATGTCTACTTCTTAATGCTGCCTGAGAAATGAGCTAAAAGTTACCCTCCAAAGAATATTTAATTTTTTTATAAGTGCCGCCCAAGAAATAGATGAAAAATGTTGTTTTTTTTTCTGTATAAAAACAATAAAATGTATAGTGTTTTTAAACTTTACTTTTTGTACAAATATTATCTTCATTTTTGTAAATATCTCTGTTATATTTCATCTCTTCGCTAAAGTAATAATGAAACTTTCCTGTTTTCTACTTTCTAATCCTACTTGGCCTGTAATCTAAGGGTCACAGGTTCGAATCCCCGTCGCACAAAACATGCTGGCCCTTTCAGCCGTTTGGGGGTGTTATAATGTGATGGTCAATCCCACTATTCGTTGGTAAAAGAGTAGCCCAATACGTTACCAGTATTATGTAAAGTATGTTCAATACGTTACCAGTATTATGTAAAGTATGTTCAATACGTTACCAGTATTATGTAAAGTATAGTCAATACGTTACCAGTATTATGTAAAATATGGTCAATACGTTACCAGTATTATGTAAGGTATGGTCAATACGTTACCAGTATTATGTAAAGTATCGTCAATACGTTACCAGTATTATGTAAGGTATGTTCAATACGTTACCAGTATTATGTAAAGTATGTTCAATACGTTACCAGTATTATGTAAAGTATGTTCAATACGTTACCAGTATTATGTAAAGTATGTTCAATACGTTACCAGTATTATGTAAGGTATGGTCAATACGTTACCAGTATTATGTAAAGTATGTTCAATACGTTACCAGTATTATGTAAAGTATGTTCAATACGTTACCAGCATTATGTAAGGTATGTTCAATACGTTACCAGTATTATGTAAAGTATAGTCAATACGTTACCAGTATTATGTAAAGTATGGTCAATACGTTACCAGTATTCTGTAAAGTATAGTCAATACGTTACCAGTATTATGTAAGGTATGTTCAATACGTTACCAGTATTATGTAAAGTATGGTCAATACGTTACCAGTATTATGTAAAGTATGGTCAATACGTTACCAGTATTATGTAAAGTATGTTCAATACGTTACCAGTATTATGTAAGGTATGGTCAATACGTTACCAGTATTATGTAAGGTATGGTCAATACGTTACCAGTATTATGTAAGGTATGGTCAATACGTTACCAGTATTATGTAAAGTATGTTCAATACGTTACCAGTATTATGTAAAGTATGGTCAATACGTTACCAGTATTATGTAAGGTATGGTCAATACGTTACCAGTATTATGTAAAGTATGGTCAATACGTTACCAGTATTCTGTAAAGTATAGTCAATACGTTACCAGTATTATGTAAAGTATGGTCAATACGTTACCAGTATTATGTAAGGTATGGTCAATACGTTACCAGTATTATGTAAGGTATGGTCAATACGTTACCAGTATTATGTAAAGTATGTTCAATACGTTACCAGTATTATGTAAAGTATGGTCAATACGTTACCAGTATTATGTAAGGTATGGTCAATACGTTACCAGTGTTATGTAAAGTATGTTCAATACGTTACCAGTATTATGTAAGGTATGGTCAATACGTTACCAGTATTATGTAAAGTATGTTCAATACGTTACCAGTATTATGTAAAGTATGTTCAATACGTTACCAGTATTATGTAAAGTATGTTCAATACGTTACCAGTATTATGTAAGGTATGGTCAATACGTTACCAGTGTTATGTAAAGTATGTTCAATACGTTACCAGTATTATGTAAGGTATGGTCAATACGTTACCAGTATTATGTAAGGTATGTTCAATACGTTACCAGTATTATGTAAAGTATTGTCAATACGTTACCAGCATTATGTAAGGTGTGGTCAATACGTTACCAGTATTATGTAAGGTATGTTCAATACGTTACCAGTATTATGTAAGGTATGTTCAATACGTTACCAGTATTATGTAAGGTATGGTCAATACGTTACCAGTATTATGTAAAGTATGGTCAATACGTTACCAGTATTATGTAAAGTATGTTCAATACGTTACCAGTATTATGTAAAGTATGTTCAATACGTTACCAGCATTATGTAAGGTATGTTCAATACGTTACCAGTATTATGTAAAGTATAGTCAATACGTTACCAGTATTATGTAAAGTATGGTCAATACGTTACCAGTATTCTGTAAAGTATAGTCAATACGTTACCAGTATTATGTAAGGTATGTTCAATACGTTACCAGTATTATGTAAAGTATGGTCAATACGTTACCAGTATTATGTAAAGTATGGTCAATACGTTACCAGTATTATGTAAAGTATGTTCAATACGTTACCAGTATTATGTAAGGTATGGTCAATACGTTACCAGTATTATGTAAGGTATGGTCAATACGTTACCAGTATTATGTAAGGTATGGTCAATACGTTACCAGTATTATGTAAAGTATGTTCAATACGTTACCAGTATTATGTAAAGTATGGTCAATACGTAACCAGTATTATGTAAGGTATGGTCAATACGTTACCAGTATTATGTAAAGTATGGTCAATACGTTACCAGTATTCTGTAAAGTATAGTCAATACGTTACCAGTATTATGTAAAGTATGGTCAATACGTTACCAGTATTATGTAAGGTATGGTCAATACGTTACCAGTATTATGTAAGGTATGGTCAATACGTTACCAGTATTATGTAAAGTATGTTCAATACGTTACCAGTATTATGTAAAGTATGGTCAATACGTTACCAGTATTATGTAAGGTATGGTCAATACGTTACCAGTATTATGTAAAGTATGTTCAATACGTTACCAGTATTATGTAAAGTATGTTCAATACGTTACCAGTATTATGTAAAGTATGTTCAATACGTTACCAGTATTATGTAAGGTATGGTCAATACGTTACCAGTGTTATGTAAAGTATGTTCAATACGTTACCAGTATTATGTAAGGTATGGTCAATACGTTACCAGTATTATGTAAAGTATGTTCAATACGTTACCAGTATTATGTAAAGTATTGTCAATACGTTACCAGTATTATGTAAAGTATGGTCAATACGTTACCAGTATTATGTAAAGTATGGTCAATACGTTACCAGTATTCTGTAAAGTATAGTCAATACGTTACCAGTATTATGTAAGGTATGTTCAATACGTTACCAGTATTATGTAAAGTATGGTCAATACGTTACCAGTATTATGTAAGGTATGGTCAATACGTTACCAGTATTATGTAAAGTATGGTCAATACGTTACCAGTATTCTGTAAAGTATAGTCAATACGTTACCAGTATTATGTAAAGTATGGTCAATACGTTACCAGTATTATGTAAAGTATGTTCAATACGTTACCAGTATTATGTAAAGTATAGTCAATACGTTACCAGTATTATGTAAGGTATGGTCAATACGTTACCAGTATTATGTAAAGTATAGTCAATACGTTACCAGTATTATGTAAGGTATGGTCAATACGTTACCAGTATTATGTAAAGTATGTTCAATACGTTACCAGTATTATGTAAGGTATGGTCAATACGTTACCAGTATTATGTAAGGTATGGTCAATACGTTACCAGTATTATGTAAAGTATGTTCAATACGTTACCAGTATTATGTAAGGTATGGTCAATACGTTACCAGTATTATGTAAAGTATGGTCAATACGTTACCAGTATTATGTAAAGTATGTTCAATATGTTACCAGTATTATGTAAAGTATGTTCAATACGTTACCAGTATTATGTAAAGTATGGTCAATACGTTACCAGTATTATGTAAAGTATGGTCAATACGTTACCAGTATTATGTAAAGTATGGTCAATACGTTACCAGTATTCTGTAAAGTATAGTCAATACGTTACCAGTATTATGTAAAGTATGGTCAATACGTTACCAGTATTATGTAAAGTATGTTCAATACGTTACCAGTATTATGTAAAGTATAGTCAATACGTTACCAGTATTATGTAAGGTATGGTCAATACGTTACCAGTATTATGTAAAGTATAGTCAATACGTTACCAGTATTATGTAAAGTATGTTCAATACGTTACCAGTATTATGTAAGGTATGGTCAATACGTTACCAGTATTATGTAAGGTATGTTCAATACGTTACCAGTGTTATGTAAGGTATGTTCAATACGTTACCAGTATTATGTAAAGTATGGTCAATACGTTACCAGTATTATGTAAAGTATGTTCAATACGTTACCAGTATTATGTAAAGTATGGTCAATACGTTACCAGTATTATGTAAAGTATGTTCAATACGTTACCAGTATTATGTAAAGTATGTTCAATACGTTACCAGTATTATGTAAGGTATGGTCAATACGTTACCAGTATTATGTAAGGTATGTTCAATACGTTACCAGTGTTATGTAAGGTATGTTCAATACGTTACCAGTATTATGTAAAGTATGGTCAATACGTTACCAGTATTATGTAAAGTATGTTCAATACGTTACCAGTGTTATGTAAAGTATGTTCAATACGTTACCAGTATTATGTAAGGTATGTTCAATACGTTACCAGTGTTATGTAAGGTATGTTCAATACGTTACCAGTATTATGTAAAGTATGGTCAATACGTTACCAGTATTATGTAAGGTATGGTCAATACGTTACCAGTATTATGTAAGGTATGGTCAATACGTTACCAGTATTATGTAAAGTATGGTCAATACGTTACCAGTATTATGTAAGGTATGGTCAATACGTTACCAGTATTATGTAAAGTATGTTCAATACGTTACCAGTATTATGTAAGGTATGGTCAATACGTTACCAGTATTAGGTAAAGTATGTTCAATACGTTACCAGTATTGTGTAAAGTATGTTCAATACGTTACCAGTATTATGTAAAGTATGGTCAATACGTTACCAGTATTATGTAAGGTATGGTCAATACGTTACCAGTATTATGTAAGGTATGTTCAATACGTTACCAGTATTATGTAAAGTATGTCCAATACGTTACCAGTATTATGTAAAGCATGTCCAATACGTTACCAGTATTATGTAAAGTATGTCCAATACGTTACCAGTATTATGTAAAGTATGGTCAATACGTTACCAGTATTATGTAAGGTATGTTCAATACGTTACCAGTATTATGTAAAGTATGGTCAATACGTTACCAGTATTATGTAAAGTATGTTCAATACGTTACCAGTATTATGTAAAGTATGTTCAATACGTTACCAGTGTTATGTAAAGTATGGTCAATACGTTACCAGTATTATGTAAGGTATGGTCAATACGTTACCAGTATTATGTAAGGTATGTCCAATACGTTACCAGTATTATGTAAAGTATGTCCAATACGTTACCAGTATTATGTAAAGTATGTCCAATACGTTACCAGTATTATGTAAGGTATGGTCAATACGTTACCAGTATTATGTAAGGTATGTTCAATACGTTACCAGTGTTATGTAAGGTATGGTCAATACGTTACCAGTATTATGTAAGGTATGGTCAATACGTTACCAGTATTATGTAAAGTATGGTCAATACGTTACCAGTATTATGTAAGGTATGGTCAATACGTTACCAGCATTATGTAAAGTATGTCCAATACGTTACCAGTATTATGTAAGGTATGGTCAATACGTTACCAGTATTATGTAAAGCATGTTCAATACGTTACCAGTATTATGTAAAGTATGTTCAATACGTCACCAGCATTATGTAAAGTATGTTCAATACGTTACCAGTATTATGTAAGGTATGGTCAATACGTTACCAGTATTATGTAAGGTATGTTCAATACGTTACCAGTGTTATGTAAGGTATGTTCAATACGTTACCAGTATTATGTAAAGTATGGTCAATACGTTACCAGTATTATGTAAAGTATGTCCAATACGTTACCAGCATTATGTAAAGTATGTCCAATACGTTACCAGTGTTATGTAAGGTATGTCCAATACGTTACCAGTATTATGTAAAGTATGGTCAATACGTTACCAGCATTATGTAAGGTATGGTCAATACGTTACCAGTATTATGTAAGGTATGGTCAATACGTTACCAGTATTATGTAAGGTATGGTCAATACGTTACCAGCATTATGTAAAGCATGTCCAATACGTTACCAGTATTATGTAAAGTATGGTCAATACGTCACCAGTATTATGTAAGGTATGTTCCAATACGTTACCAGTGTTATGTAAGGTATGTTCAATACGTTACCAGCATTATGTAAAGTATGGTCAATACGTTACCAGCATTATGTAAGGTATGGTCAATACGTTACCAGTATTATGTAAGGTATGGTCAATACGTTACCAGTATTATGTAAAGTATGGTCAATACGTTACCAGTATT
Source organism: Tachypleus tridentatus (assembly GCF_004210375.1). Taxonomy (NCBI): domain Eukaryota; kingdom Metazoa; phylum Arthropoda; class Merostomata; order Xiphosura; family Limulidae; genus Tachypleus; species Tachypleus tridentatus. The sequence goes on from NC_134828.1 coordinate 15,690,774, forward strand.
ATGTAAGGTATGGTCAATACGTCACCAGTATTATCTAAAGTATGTCCAATACGTTACCAGTATTATGTAAGGTATGGTCAATACGTTACCAGCATTATGTAAAGTATGTTCAATACGTTACCAGTATTATGTAAAGCATGGTCAATACGTTACCAGTATTATGTAAAGTATGTCCAATACGTTACCAGTATTATGTAAGGTATGGTCAATACGTTACCAGTATTATGTAAGGTATGGTCAATACGTCACCAGTATTATCCAAAGTATGTCCAATACGTCACCAGTATTATGTAAGGCATGGTCAATACGTTACCAGTATTATGTAAAGCATGTCCAATACGTCACCAGTATTATGTAAAGCATGGTCAATACGTTACCAGTATTATGTAAAGCATGGTCAATACGTTACCAGTATTCTGTAAAGTATAGTCAATACGTTACCAGTATTATGTAAGGTATGTTCAATACGTTACCAGTATTATGTAAAGTATGGTCAATACGTTACCAGTATTATGTAAGGTATGGTCAATACGTTACCAGTATTATGTAAAGTATGGTCAATACGTTACCAGTATTCTGTAAAGTATAGTCAATACGTTACCAGTATTATGTAAAGTATGGTCAATACGTTACCAGTATTATGTAAAGTATGGTCAATACGTTACCAGTATTATGTAAAGTATGGTCAATACGTTACCAGTATTATGTAAAGCATGTCCAATACGTTACCAGTATTATGTAAAAGTATGGTCAATACGTTACCAGTATTATGTAAAGTATGTTCAATACGTTACCAGTATTATGTAAAGTATGGTCAATACGTTACCAGTATTATGTAACGTATGGTCAATACGTTACCAGTATTATGTAAGGTATGGTCAATACGTTACCAGTATTATGTAAGGTATGGTCAATACGTTACCAGTATTATGTAAAGTATGGTCAATACGTTACCAGTATTATGTAAGGTATGGTCAATACGTTACCAGTATTATGTAAAGTATGTTCAATACGTTACCAGTATTATGTAAGGTATGGTCAATACGTTACCAGTATTATGTAAAGTATGTTCAATACGTTACCAGTATTATGTAAAGTATGTTCAATACGTTACCAGTATTATGTAAAGTATGGTCAATACGTTACCAGTATTATGTAAAGTATGTTCAATACGTTACCAGTATTATGTAAAGTATGGTCAATACGTTACCAGTATTATGTAACGTATGGTCAATACGTTACCAGTATTATGTAAGGTATGTTCAATACGTTACCAGTATTATGTAAAGTATGTTCAATACGTTACCAGTATTATGTAAAGTATAGTCAATACGTTACCAGTATTATGTAAAGTATGGTCAATACGTTACCAGTATTATGTAAAGTATGTTCAATACGTTACCAGTATTATGTAAAGTATGGTCAATACGTTACCAGTATTATGTAAAGTATGGTCAATACGTTACCAGTATTATGTAAGGTATGGTCAATACGTTACCAGTATTATGTAAGGTATGGTCAATACGTTACCAGTATTATGTAAAGTATGGTCAATACGTTACCAGTATTATGTAAGGTATGGTCAATACGTTACCAGTATTATGTAAAGTATGTTCAATACGTTACCAGTATTATGTAAGGTATGGTCAATACGTTACCAGTATTATGTAAAGTATGTTCAATACGTTACCAGTATTATGTAAAGTATGTTCAATACGTTACCAGTATTATGTAAAGTATGGTCAATACGTTACCAGTATTATGTAAGGTATGGTCAATACGTTACCAGTATTATGTAAGGTATGTTCAATACGTTACCAGTGTTATGTAAGGTATGTTCAATACGTTACCAGTATTATGTAAAGTATGGTCAATACGTTACCAGTATTATGTAAAGTATGTTCAATACGTTACCAGTATTATGTAAAGTATGTTCAATACGTTACCAGTATTATGTAAGGTATGTTCAATACGTTACCAGTGTTATGTAAGGTATGTTCAATACGTTACCAGTATTATGTAAAGTATGGTCAATACGTTACCAGTATTATGTAAGGTATGGTCAATACGTTACCAGTATTATGTAAGGTATGGTCAATACGTTACCAGTATTATGTAAAGTATGGTCAATACGTTACCAGTATTATGTAAGGTATGGTCAATACGTTACCAGTATTATGTAAAGTATGTTCAATACGTTACCAGTATTATGTAAGGTATGGTGAATACGTTACCAGTATTATGTAAAGTATGTTCAATACGTTACCAGTATTATGTAAGGTATGTTCAATACGTTACCAGTGTTATGTAAGGTATGTTCAATACGTTACCAGTATTATGTAAAGTATGGTCAATACGTTACCAGTATTATGTAACGTATGGTCAATACGTTACCAGTATTATGTAAGGTATGTTCAATACGTTACCAGTGTTATGTAAGGTATGTTCAATACGTTACCAGTATTATGTAAAGTATGGTCAATACGTTACCAGTATTATGTAAAGTATGTTCAATACGTTACCAGTATTATGTAAAGTATGGTCAATACGTTACCAGTATTATGTAAAGTATGTTCAATACGTTACCAGTATTATGTAAAGTATGTTCAATACGTTACCAGTATTATGTAAGGTATGTTCAATACGTTACCAGTGTTATGTAAGGTATGGTCAATACGTTACCAGTATTATGTAAAGTATGGTCAATACGTTACCAGTATTATGTAAGGTATGGTCAATACGTTACCAGTATTATGTAAGGTATGGTCAATACGTTACCAGTATTATGTAAAGTATGGTCAATACGTTACCAGTATTATGTAAGGTATGGTCAATACGTTACCAGTATTATGTAAATTATGTTCAATACGTTACCAGTATTATGTAAAGTATGGTCAATACGTTACCAGTATTATGTAAAGTATGTTCAATACGTTACCAGTATTATGTAAAGTATGGTCAATACGTTACCAGTATTATGTAAAGTATGTTCAATACGTTACCAGTATGATGTAAAGTATGTTCAATACGTTACCAGTATTATGTAAAGTATGGTCAATACGTTACCAGTATTATGTAAAGCATGTCCAATACGTTACCAGTATTATGTAAAGTATGTTCAATACGTTACCAGTATTATGTAAGGTATGGTCAATACGTTACCAGTATTATGTAAGGTATGTTCAATACGTTACCAGTGTTATGTAAGGTATGGTCAATACGTTACCAGTATTATGTAAGGTATGGTCAATACGTTACCAGTATTATGTAAAGTATGGTCAATACGTTACCAGTATTATGTAAGGTATGGTCAATACGTTACCAGTATTATGTAAAGTATGTCCAATACGTTACCAGTATTATGTAAAGTATGTTCAATACGTTACCAGTATTATGTAAAGTATGGTCAATACGTTACCAGTATTATGTAAAGTATGTTCAATACGTTACCAGTATTATGTAAAGTATGTTCAATACGTTACCAGTATTATGTAAAGTATGGTCAATACGTTACCAGTGTTATGTAAGGTATGTTCAATACGTTACCAGTATTATGTAAAGTATGGTCAATACGTTACCAGTATTATGTAAGGTATGGTCAATACGTTACCAGTATTATGTAAGGTATGGTCAATACGTTACCAGTATTATGTAAGGTATGGTCAATACGTTACCAGTATTATGTAAAGTATGGTCAATACGTTACCAGTATTATGTAAGGTATGGTCAATACGTTACCAGTATTATGTAAAGTATGTTCAATACGTTACCAGTATTATGTAAAGTATGTTCAATACGTTACCAGTATTATGTAAGGTATGTTCAATACGTTACCAGTATTATGTAAGGTATGGTCAATACGTTACCAGTATTATGTAAAGTATGGTCAATACGTTACCAGTATTATGTAAAGTATGGTCAATACGTTACCAGTATTATGTAAAGTATGGTCAATACGTTACCAGTATTATGTAAAGTATGTTCAATACGTTACCAGTATTATGTAAAATATGGTCAATACGTTACCAGTATTATGTAAGGTATGGTCAATACGTTACCAGTATTATGTAAAGTATGGTCAATACGTTACCAGTATTATGTAAAATATGGTCAATACGTTACCAGTATTATGTAAGGTATGTTCAATACGTTACCAGTATTATGTAAGGTATGTTCAATACGTTACCAGTATTATGTAAGGTATGGTCAATACGTTACCAGTATTATGTAAGGTATGGTCAATACGTTACCAGTGTTTTGTTAGAAAACCATTTCTTCTTCTTCTGTGAGTATATGATACATCTTCATTTGAAACAATTTGTTCTGCATTACGTGTGGCATTGGGACTAAAACATGATATATTCGTGTTATTCAGGGCAATATAGTGAGGAATTTCGGCGTTTCATGCCCAAGATTTGTCTCGAGCGCCTACCAAGAACTCACTAGTACAAGGAGTACAGGTTTAGAAGTTGATAGAAACAGTCTGGTTTAATTCAGTCTTGTTTTATCTTGCGAATCCAATTAAGGAGAAACATTGGGCTCAATGTGGTGAAAACTCGAGTGCCATAGAATTAGAAAGAATTATTGAAAATGTATTAATAATTTGCTTTGTTTATTTGTAATTAAGCTCAGAGCTACACAATGGATTATGTGTGCTCTGCCCATCACTGTACCAGTAGGGGGCAGTATTAATATGTCAAAGGTGTAATAAACTTTGAAACGATGTAATCTGTATGAACAGTCACTGGTGAAACGTTGTTAAGGAAATCCGCTATAAATACGATTCTGCGAATGTCATTTTTCATTTTCTGTTGAAAAGTCGTGAAAGTTTGTTTGTTTTTTAACTTCGCGCATATCTACATAAGAGATATCTTCGCTATCTGCTCCTAATTTAACAATGGGAGAATAGAGGGAAGGCAGCTACTCAACACTACCCACCGCCAACTCTTGGGGTACTCTTTTAACAACGAATAGTGGGATTGAACATTACATTATAACCCCCACGTTTAACCCCGTGGCGGGCGTGCTCGATTACGAGGATTCGAACCCGTGCCTCTCAGGTGACGCCACGCTATGGTAGGCCAGGTCGTAAACGTGACAATACCCTGCTATCAAACATAAATAATAATGGGGATCATAATTTCCTTTCGGAGCTCACTTTTGTTGTTGTTGGATAAATTTTATACCCCGTTCCATATTACAGCATCACATAATATAAAATGAATTAATATCTCCATATCGATAGCGTTAGCACGGTCATGTGATCTGATGAATGTTCTAATAAAATTCTGCACATGCACACACACACACACACACACACATATATATTTCATATACAGGACGTTATATGAGTTATGTATCTTTAGATTTATTCTGCACATGATGTGGGTCTCCCACCGAGACAGCGATAAGACTATGGATTTTCAAGGCTAAAATTAGTGGTTCGATTCCCCTCTGTGGATACAGCAGATAGCCCGATGTGACTATAAGAAACACACATATACATGATTAATATATAATGTGCGTGTGTGATATTTTATATGATACAACTGACGAATCAGATTTTAAGAGTCCTAATTTAAAATAAAACCTTATTGTCTACAACACAACTAGATGTGACACATTTTTATGTGTTTATAACTTAATTACTCATAATATTTTTAAAGTGTAGAGTTTTTAATTTTGGAAGGAGCACAACTCTGTATAAAACGGCCCCCCTGTATCTTTCCTGGGATACGTCTATATATATATATATATCAAGGACCATCGCGCCTAGTCATGCCGGGTCAAACATAAACTTATCTCAATTAAACAAAAAAAAGAAAAGGTAGTTGTGGAACTAGGACTCAAACAGTTCGTGTTGGAGACAGGAACATAAAATCTATATAAAATTTAACTTCTGTTCGTAAGCGTCACACATTAACTTGAAGTAGAATTTTAAAAAAATAGGACCAGATACGAGTCATCTCTATAAGACCACCAATCACCACGTTTAAAAGTTTGAGAGAATATGGTTACTTCTGAAACAGGCTCGGCATAGCCAGGTGGTTAAGACACTCGACTCGTAATCTGAGGATCGCGGATTCGAATCCCTGTCACACCAAACATGCTCGCCCTTTCAGCCGTGGGAGGCATAATTATGTAACGGTCAATCCCACTATTCGTCGGTAAAAGAGTAGCCCAAAAGTTAGCGATGGGTGGTGATGGCTGGCTGCCTAAAGATACCAAAGATGTCTCTCTCGCTTCTTAGGTAACATGGCGCCAGTCTCGACTGAAAGGTTGACAGATTATTCATGAAAAATGTATCACGTCGTCATTAATTATAAAATAAAATTTTACAGTGATCCGAAGAGGGAGACGTTTTATGTTTTTTTGGAAACTTGATACCTATGATTCATATCATACTATATTTGGAAGTTTTATGTATGTTTAAAATTTGGCCGTAAGGAAGAAACCTACACGATCTGCTATTTGTGCACTTTTCGCTGCTGATTTGTCTCTAAGCCACTAGTGGACATATGTTTAAGACGTCTTTAAAGTAAGAGTAGGTAGATAGATAGATATAGTCGCTTACTGCTAAAAATGTAGGGGCTTGCCCCCCATCACTCAGGACTGACGCCTTTGTTAAGTAGTACTATGAAAATGAAATCAGAACTACTGACTTGCCCCTGAGCTACTGGGGGAGTGCATATATTTAAGGGGTGTTTAAAGTAGGGGGACACAGATACATATACAGTCGCCCTATTGCTAAAGCTCCAGGGGACCTGTCCCATCCTCAGAATTGTTACCTATGTTAAGTAATACTATGAAAAAGAAATCAGAATTCCAAAGATCTGGCATATTGCCCGATTTATTCTCCCAGTAATATATATTGTTTTGTTTGCTTATAGTTAAGCACAAAACTACACAAAGGCCGCTCTACTAACCACGGGTAACGAAACCAGATTTATAGCTTAGTAAGTCCGCAGACATACCGTTGTGCCACTGTTGGGGCAAAAAGTTTAAAAAATTGTGATATTTTGGTTTTTATTAACCCTAAAGACCACGTCAAAATACTTGTTTCTACATCATTGCTCTACCTCAGTGGCTCAGCGATGAGTCAGATGGCTTATACGCCAAAACCGGGTTTCGATACCTTTCGTGTGCACAGCACAGGTAGTCGAATGAATAACTTTGCCGTTAAGAACAAAAATGAAAGGCTTGACTTGTTTTGAATTTCGCACAAAGCTACACGAGGGCTATCTGCGCTAGCCGTCTTTAATTTAACAATGTAAGACTAGAGGAAAGGCAGCTAATCATCACCATCCACCGCCAACTCTTGGGCTACTCTTTTACCAACGAATAGTAGGATTGACAGTCACAATATAACGCCCCCCACGGCTGAAAGGGCGAGCATGTTTGGTATGACGGAGATTCGAATCCGCGATTATCGGATTACGAGTCGAGAGCCTTTACCACCGAGCCATGCCGGGTCCTATGTGATAATACTTACATATAAATACATTTAGAAAGTTGAAGTAACAGTTGTTTTTTATTGCGTTAAATGGTTATAGCTGATAATCATATGAATACGTTATAACTTTTAATATAACAGGCACTTTTAGAGTAGGTTATAATCTCAAACTCTTTGCAGGCAGTTCTTGATTACGGGAACATTAATATCTTTTTTTTAAATAACAAATAAAGAATATTAAAGATAAGATTATTGGTATGTAAGGTCTTCAGTGAACGTGGATTTTATTATCTGCAGGGTATGCAATTCACGTCGACCGACTTACCTCTCCCAACCCGTGTTAAATGAACCTTTCAGAACAGATGAATATTTTTTTAACGTCTTTGTGGAGTTCTCCCCAAGTTCACTCGATGTCATTGCCTTTAGAAATATAAGTAAGACGAAATAAAACTACAGATTTTTTCATAATATGAATAAGACTTTATGAACGTAACATTTACCGTACATAAAGCGAGAATGAGCCAAAAAGTACATAGTCTGAGACTAAGCCTAAATGTATAAAGTATACAAAGTGCAAGGTCTACAGTCTGACGAAAAGCGCCATCTCGAAATGTCATCCTTTTTTTTAAATAAATATATATATATATAAAAAACTGATGACTGTTCAACCTATCATTTAATTCCTTAAGCCTAAATGTAAATAATCTTAGATTAAGTCTAAATGTATATGAACTGAGACTAAGCCTAAATATGTTTGTTTCTCGTTCTATACCAAAGTCACATAGGACTATCTGCTGTTTCCACCGCAAGGAATCGAACCCTGATTTTATCGTTGTCAATCCATACAATTATTCTTTTCCTACCGAGGAAGAAGCCTAAACATATAATAAATGTAACGCCTGGGGTATCACTTCAAGTACAGCTGTTTTTTAATTCTGGAAAAAACACTTTTACATCACACTGAAAATAATAACTTCATGTATGTTTTCTTACGAATGTTTACTGATAAGTTTAAATGTCGAATTATTTTCTTCAGCTCTCAGGTAAAACCTGATGACACTTAGGCTTAGAAATACGTGACAAATTTGTTATGATAGAAAAATGCAGTGGTCTAAGAAGCTTTATCTATGTTGAGAGTTTCCCTTGATAGCTTGTTTGTTTGTTTTGGAATTTCGCACAAAGCTACTCGAGGGCTATCTGTGTTAGCCGTCTCTAATTTAGCAGTGTAAGACTAGAGGGAAGGCAACTAGTCATCACCACCCACCGCCAACTCTTGGGCTACTCTTTTACCAACGAATAGTGGGATTGACCGTCACATTATACGCTCCCACGGCTGGGAAAGCGAGCATGTTTAGCGCGACGCGGGCACGAACCCGCGACCCTCGGATTACGAGTCGCACGCCTTACGCGCTTGGCCATGCCGGGCTTCCTTGACAGCGACAGCTCGACTTTCAGTTCGGGTGGAATCCTAGTTTTAATTAATTTTAAAATAATAAACCATATATTAAAGAGCTTCATATATATTATAAGCTCAGATAGGTAAGAATTCAATAATGGTGGAAGCTTTTTTTCTTAGATGACGAATCGAACGTCTTAACCCACCTAGCCAAGCTGGGCCCGAATTTCCGTCAGAAAATCAGTAGTTTTCTGTTTGAATATTTTAATACATTTTGGAAGCCCTTCAATGTCTATTTGTCCATACAACCGTTTTTGTGTTTGTGTTTTTATAAATATTTAATACTATTTAATATTACGAACTATTTTTGCAGCAAATTATCACTAATTAGCTTTAAATTTCCCTCGTAGGTAGTTGGTATTTTTGAAAAATTGTCTAGTATTTGTTTGTTCTTGAATTTCGCGCAAAGCTACATAAGGGCTATCTGCGTTAGCCGTCCCTAACTTAGCAGTGTAAGACTAGAGGGAAGGCAGCTATTCATCACCACCCACCGCTAACTCTTGGGCTACTTTTTTGCCAACGAATAGTGGGATTGACCGTCAAATTTTAACGCCTCCACGGCTGAAAGGGTGAACATGTTTGGTGGGACAGGGATTCGAATCCGTGACCCTAAGATTACGAGTCGAGTGCCTTAACCACTTGGCCATGCCGGGCCTTTGTCTAGTACATCATGACTATCAGTGCCATCTGTTGTTAATCGATTTGTACTTATATATACGATCGTAATGGATGAGCATTTTAAGGATAGTTATTTGTTCTTTTTGTTCTTGTGCAGTTTATAGTATAGACAGGCGTAACGTATTTCAAAGAAGACACACCGGTTTAATAAATATATCAAAAACGCTAAATAAGTACGTAAATAAATCAAACGTCTAATTCTTTTTCGAAAAAATATCTTGCTTAACGCCCTTTTCAAGCCTTCTATCCGTACGGGTGATAAAATCAGACGAAAAATGAAGGAAATTCTAACAGGGCCGCGTTAAGCCACATATTATTGTTCGTCATATGTTAACCACATTGGCCAATAAAAGGAGGAATAGGCCTTCGAAACTACAGCCATTTAGATTTTTCACTGATAAGTAGATTATCTCTGCTGTGTGGGTAAGTAGTCACGTGACCTTTAGGCGCTAAACGTGTTCAAAGCAGAGATTTTTACGTAACACATGGTCGTTTCTGGTATGCCTATTTCATCATAATATCTGTTATCTTTGCAACGCCTGAAGTTAGGAGCTCCCCCTGTTAACAAATACATCACTTTCGGGAAATTATAATCTAAATAACTTATGCCCACGCTTAAAGTTCCTCAGCTCTCAATTTAACAGTCACTAAAGTAAACCTGAATTTTTGGAATGTGAGTGAATTCCAATTAAAAGAAAAAATATATAACAATGGTATTTTAGTTAGAAGAATATTGAAACATCATAACTAAACTGTTCACAATAATGAAAACTTTGTTCTTAAAATACTCAAAAATGCTCAGTCAGAAGAGTACATTAATAGCATTTGAACCTCACTTTTGTTCAAAGACGCTGACGACGAAGCCTCTTCGCTCAAACCCGTAAAATTTTAGGCTTTTTCGTACTCACACCAATCAATTTAGTTATCAGTTAATGTTTTTCTGAGAAAGAATAGTAGGATATATAATATCTGTCTGATACAAGTGCAGTCTTTCTTTATAAAGATGGCGGCCATGGTATTGAGCACGCTCGACCTGTGGATCATAGATTCGAATCCTATCACCAAACATGATAATTCTTGTAGAAGTGGGGGAACATTTCAATGTGAGGTTCAGTTTCACTGTTCGATTAGAGTAACCCAAGAATATTCAATGAGTGGACATAACTAGTTAGTGGCGTCACTCTAATCTCTCACTCGGCCCGGCATGACCAAGCGCGTTAAGGCATGGGACTCGCAATCCGAGGGTCGCGGGTTCGCATCCCCGTCGTGCCAAACATGCTCGCCCTTTCAGCCGTGGGGGCGTTATAATGTGACGGTCAATCCCATTATTCGTTGGTAAAAGAATAGCCCAAGAGTTGGCGATGGGTGGTGATGACTAGCTACCTTCCCTCTAGTCTTACACTGGTAAATTATGGACGACTAGCGCAGATAGCCCTTGTGTAGCTTTGCGACTCTTCCCAGCATTCATTGATGACAGTTATCACACCACTTACATTATTTCAAGAGTTATCTTAAAACCACATTTCTTCATAACGAAGAACAAAATACTTTCACTCGATGGTAAATAAATAAGACTACCAACCTTGGCAGACTTTTATACAGCAAAAAATGTGTCGAAATGTAGGAGCTGTTTACTTCAATTAATGTAAATCAAAAGCAGAAAAGTGGAATTAGACACGTGTAACTCAAGAAATTTGGAGAAATCGGGTCTGTCCGACAGACACTTGGCTTTTGTGATTATGGTGTTACCAAAATCTCAAGCTGAAAAGCAATTCTCAGTATCACGAAATAAACCCTTTAAGTAACTAATAAAAAGTTTGTACTATCGATTTAACAATAGTTTTTAAAATGTGGCAAAATTCCCTGAAGCCATTATTCACCCTAGTTGTCTGTAACATAAGCTTCGTCTGGTGAGTTACATAAGAGCACAATTCAAGAGCTAACTACAGAGTTTTATTCTAAAGCGTTTATAGTTCCCAGTAATGGGTGGAAAACCTTGAACATTACATGGTATTTATTAATCAGATTTAAAGCTGTCAAGTTTCATGAAATATAATTTCATTAATTACAATTGTCATCAGTAATCAGAAATAGGCTTAGCATATTTATTAACACAACCTCTTTTATTTCGTCTCTTCGGGATATTCAAGGATTAGAAGAAGGTATAAAAGTAGCATTCCAACCACAATGGATCTTTATATCCGTTGCCGACGACGCATTTAGCTTAATCCAGAACTCATCAGGTTATCCATGATGTAACGAGCAGTTCTAATTTCACTTCGCCAGCTTGTAAAAGGCTTTCACATCATAACAACCGTTGTTCTAACACAAATGTTGTTTTAACCGCCACTGTGTTTGTTGTACCCTAGTCGTCTGGTAGTTGTCTTTTAAACAAAATAGCCGTTGAATATCGAAAAACATTCATAGTTATCGATACGGATTTAATACGGTTTATAAAGATGCATCAACTTTGTAGAAAAACTGTGGAACAATAGAAATATTGTAGGATAGAGGAACGCTGGAGACACTGTTGATGTCCATACGTTTTTTATTGTAATATGTCTTACAAACTAATGAAGCAAAATATTTTATCCGTTCTCTTTTATTTAAATTTTAACTGAGTGTTCATTTTAAAAAAACAACAACAACGAATTATTAATAAGTTCCAATCAAAGAAAGTTAGGTACATACATCAAAATCGAAAATCAACCTATTAAATAATACACCTAATTCGATGTGCCTATCTGACAAGGCGTTACAATAACATTGTCGAATGAATTAATCTAAACTTACAGCTTTTTCAGTTCAATGCGACAGCTATGATGTTTCATTGACTCTTGAGATCATAGATTAAATGAGGTTTTTCTGTGTCTTATTTAGCTGATCTAATGATAAACTGAGTATATATATAACATCATATAATTATTTTGTAATACGTCCATTTATTTAACAATGCTATTTTTGATAGTTAGGGTTGTTTTCAGTTCCTTTTAACTGATCAAATCGACCAGTATAGTGACACAAAAATTTGCAAAGTTCAAGCGTTGATAAGAAATTATGAAATATGGTTTCAGATAACAGACCAGTGACTGCGAAATCTGAAAGAGAGCTGAGGACATTGGGTAAAGGAAAGGGTACTGACAGGGAGGGTAGGGTGAGCTCTAGAGTACTGCTGTTGGGGGAGGGGTTCCTTAACTACCTCGACTCGTGTTTTGGCATGACTCTTCCTAGTTGATGGACTTAATCTTCGGCTGTCATTCCTCTTGAGCAGTTAAGAATGTGGAAATGTTATTATTACAAGATACTTTCAGTTGAAATGGTCAAGATTCCCAGTCATCATCAGCTGTGTCAAACCCTCTGGCATCTGCTGGAATTCTATGAACCCAATATTATTCCATGTTAGTCGTGAGTTTTTGCTTCCCTTTATTTTGTTTTATGATGCCAATGGAGTAATATGATCGTCCAGACAGGCTGTTAATATTTATCTTTATATTAACTCTTAGCTCATTATAACTACTTCCACAATTCTGCCCTATTGGATGTCAGCTACAATGTATTGACCTTAGACGTCAAGTAATAAAGTTCCAATCAGTTTCTTAGATATATACTTAACTGATGTTTTCGTTACATTTTATTTTTTTATAGCTAGCTTAGTTTTCGCCAGATATTAGTATTAATAACAACAATGTCCCTCAACCGAGCTGTAAAAAACAAATATTAAAATGAATATGGTGGAAATGTGATGTAAAATTTCTCGTTATTGGTTGGATATTGTTCAACGATATTAGAGATGATCAGTCACTCCTCAGCTTCACTGGAGTTTATGAACATCCATGCACTTGTTTTATTGACCAGGCTTCTCGAGCAGCATCAAAAACTTAATTTATTTCACAAGGCCAATTTATATTTGGATGAACTTAAATATGAAGACCTTTTTATTCAACTAAAATCTCACAGTGTAGTTTTTATATTGAAGAATGTTTTATAGATAAAACCGTATGCGAACGAACCGCTAGCCCACAGAAACAGAGCTGAGCAATGAACAAGAAACGCGGTCCTGAAAGAAAGCAACAGTAATGGATCCGTTACCTACTTGTCTGTCTTTAAGGAAGCATTAGTTTTACTGTCTGTCTGGAAGTCTGATTTGTGAGGTGTTACCTTAAGTACTCTGACGTGTAGTTCCTGCTGTACTATTATACGATTTGTTTAGAGACATCACGTGTGTTTTATTCCGCCCTTTGTTGTTAATGACGCTGATGAACGAAAATGGTGAATATTTCTCGAAGTTTCTATTCGTTTATGAACTGGTGTTACTCAAAAATAATCAAAGTGGCATATGCAACAGTAAAAGTACGTTGAAATGAAGTTTTAAAAATACGTTAAAATGAGGTTTAAAATTGTGAAAATACTTTGAGATGAGGTTAAAATAGGCACTTTCGTTTGCTTATAGGCCCCAACATGGCCAGGTGGTTAAGGCATTCGACTCGTAATTCGAGGGTCGAGGGCTCGAATCCCGGTCGCACTAAACATGCTCGCCCTTTCAGCAGTGGAGGCGTTAAAATGTGACGGTCAATCCCATTATTCGTTGGTAAAAGAGTAGCCCAAGAGTTGGCAGTGGGTGGCGATGACTAGCTGCCTTCCCTCTAGTCTTACACTGCTAAATTAGGGACGGCTGGCGCAGATAGCCCTCGTATAGCTTTGCGCGAAATTCAAAACAAACCAAACCATTAAAATGAGGGTTAAAAGTATTAAAATACTTTGAAACGAGGTTAAAAATAGGTATTTTCGTTTGTTTCTTTCTTCAATGACGAGATAAATAACGATTGACCTCTGTCCTTACATGCAAACATTTCAGTTGTCCAAACAGTGTGATACTAATGTTCATAGTTAAAGAGAACTGGCAAACAGTGCTCGTGAGACCGCGATGATAGCTTTTCTTGGTTTTTTTTTCATTTCTTAGTTCAGCCATTAGTAGCGTATATTTGTGTATTTCAGTGTTTATTTTTTCAAGGTACGCTGTATTGCCAGCTTAGCCGTTTTCTTCGTACTCTGACAGCTTGTATTTGATCACCCACTGCGCATTCTTGAATTATGAACTTGTGCTGTTGTCCTTTGGCACCAAGTTGCTCATCTCCCCTGTTCATGTTGGATGTTTTACAAAAATTCAGCCATGTTAGTTATACCAAAACATGTTTTACAAAAGTCAGCCATGTTAGTTATACCAAAACATGTTTTACAAAAGTCACCCATGTTAGTTATACCAAAACATGTTTTACAAAAGTCAACCATGTTAGTTATACCAAAACATGTTTTACAAAAGTCAACTATGTTAGTTATACCAAAACATTTTTTTACAAAAGTCACCCATGTTAGTTATACCAAAACATGTTTTACAAAAGTCAACCATGTTAGTTATACCAAAACATTTTTTACAAAAGTCAGCCATGTTAGTTATACCAAAACATTTTTTTACAAAAGTCAGCCATGTTAGTTAAACCAAAACATTTTTTTACAAAAGTCAGCCATGTTAGTTATACCAAAACATGTTTTACAAAAGTCAACCATGTTAGTTATACCAAAACATTTTTTACAAACGTCAGCCATGTTAGTTATACCAAAACATTTTTTCACAAAAGTCAGCCATGTTAGTTAAACCAAAACATTTTTTATTTCCTTTTCATATTTCCGTTTTTCTTAATAAGTTAAGAGGTGTCGCTTCACAGCTTTGTTTCACTAAACCTTTTCAATGTTACGTCTTTCAGGTTTCTATTTCTTAATTTATACACCGGTTGTCCATCATCACATTCCCTTGGTTATTTATGTAAATATACTGAGAATACTTGTGTTATATCAGTGTTATTATTATTGCTATCCTATGGGGTTCCGGTATGACCAACTGGTTAACCTGGATTGTGGTCTTCTAGTTCATCTTTCGTGTCCTTTTACTGCAAAAAAATAAAATAAAACAAGTAATCGTGCTCAGCACGTGTGGTATAAAGGTAACAGTTAAGTCAAAGTGATCGGTTGAATAAGAATAGCCAAAGAGTTCGTGATGGGTTCCTTTGACCAGTTGACTTCCCTTTAGTTTATAAGTTTAAAATTAAGGGACGGCTAGCGCAGATAACCGCCCTTCAATAACCTTGTGCAAATATATGAAAACAAGTCCAAAGAAACGTTCTGTGACAAGCTTTACTACCTGTCGTTTAATAGATCATTACTGCACTGCAAAACTGCGATAATTATTACAATGGAAAACCCTTCAGTACAGGCAATAAACATTCAAACACATGAGTAAAGTCATTTACTCACTCGTTGGATAATTGTCTCTTCTAGTTCGTGATATGTTTTGTACTTCTCTAGAAAGGTGGTCCATACTAAATTATGCCATTTGTATTTCCTGTTTAGAGGAAAAACTGTTTAATTTACACCTCGTAATGTGATTGGCTCACTCGGTATTTATACGCTGTACACATGAAAATAAACCTTATTTTATCACATAGCGACTGGTCAGTTTCGCCTTTACAGCTTACATCAGAACTCTAGAATTGATGATACTTTGAAATGTGACTCTCCGTATCGTTCGTGTTGATATAATCCTGTTTTTTATGTTAATTATTGTTTAATATAATATAGCGATTGATGTGAGCACAATAAGCAGTTTAATATAATATAGCGATTGACGTGAGCACAATAAGCAGTTTAATATAATATAACGATTGATGTGAGCACAATCAGCAGTTTAATATAATATAGCGATTGATGTGAGCACAATCAGCAGTTTAATATAATATAGCGATTGACGTGAGTACAATAAGCACTAAGGGCCATTGCTGACAATACTGTAGGGGCGGACGGGTCAGGGGTTCCAAGAACGTACACGTTATTAACCTCTTGTAGTTCGTCATCATTACCGAAGTTGAGAAGGATGAAAAACATAGAAACATATTCACACATTTATAAATATCAAAACATGGGAACATATTCACACATTTATAAATATCAAAACATGGGAACATATTCACACATTTATAAGAATCAAAAACATGGGAACATATTCACACATTTATAAGAATCAAAAACATGGGAACATATTCACACATTTATAAGGATCAAAACATAGGAACATATTCACACATTTATAAGTATCAAAACATGGGAACATATTCACACATTTATAAATATCAAAACATGGGAACATATTCACACATTTATAAGTATCAAAACATTGGAACATATACACATTTATAAGAATCAAAAACATAAAACATATTCACACATTTATAAGAATCAAAAACATGGGAACATATTCACACATTTATAAGAATCAAAAACATAAAAACATTCACACATTTATAAGAATCAAAAACATGGGAACATATTCACACATTTATAAGAATCAAAAACATGGGAACATATTCACACATTTATAAGAATCAAAAACATGGGAACATATTCACACATTTATAAGAATCAAAAACATAAAAACATTCACACATTTATAAGAATCAAAAACATGGGAACATATTCACACATTTATAAGAATCAAAAACATGGGAACATATTCACACATTTATAAAAATCAAAAACATGGGAACATATTCAAACATTTATAAGGATCGAAACATGGGAAGATATTCACACATTTATAAGAATCAAAAACATGGGAACATATTCACACATTTATAAGGATCAAAAACATAAAAACATATTCACACATTTATAAGAATCAAAAACATGGGAACATATTCACACATTTATAAGGATCAAAACATTGGAAGATATTCACACATTTATAAGAATCAAAAACATAAAAACATATTCACACATTTATAAATATCAAAACATGGGAACATATTCACACATTTATAAGAATCAAAAACATAAAAACATATTCACACATTTATAAGAATCAAAAACATGGGAACATATTCACACATTTATAAGGATCGAAACATGAGAACATATTCACACATTTATAAGAATCAAAAACATAAAACATTTTCACACATTTATAAGAATCAAAAACATGGGAACATATTCACACCTTTATAAGAATCAAAAACATGGGAACATATTCACACATTTATAAGAATCAAAAACATAAAAACGTATTCACACATTT
This sequence comes from Tachypleus tridentatus, assembly GCF_004210375.1. NCBI lineage: Eukaryota > Metazoa > Arthropoda > Merostomata > Xiphosura > Limulidae > Tachypleus > Tachypleus tridentatus. The sequence goes on from NC_134828.1 coordinate 15,708,483, forward strand.
ATAAGGATCAAAAACATAAAACATTTTCACACATTTATAAGAATCAAAAACATGGGAACATATTCACACCTTTATAAGAATCAAAAACATGGGACCATATTCACACATTTATAAGAATCAAAAACATAAAAACATATTCACACATTTATAAGAATCAAAAACATGGGAACATATTCACACATTTATAAATATCAAAACATGGGAACATATTCACACATTTATAAATATCAAAACATGGGAACATATTCACACATTTATAAGAATCAAAAACATGGGAACATATTCACACATTTATAAGAATCAAAAACATGGGAACATATTCACACATTTATAAGGATCAAAACATAGGAACATATTCACACATTTATAAGTATCAAAACATGGGAACATATTCACACATTTATAAATATCAAAACATGGGAACATATTCACACATTTATAAGTATCAAAACATTGGAACATATACACATTTATAAGAATCAAAAACATGGGAACATATTCAAACATTTATAAGGATCGAAACATGGGAAGATATTCACACATTTATAAGAATCAAAAACATGGGAACATATTCACACATTTATAAGAATCAAAAACATGGGAACATATTCACACATTTATAAGAATCAAAAACATAAAAACATTCACACATTTATAAGAATCAAAAACATGGGAACATATTCACACATTTATAAGAATCAAAAACATGGGAACATATTCACACATTTATAAGAATCAAAAACATGGGAACATATTCACACATTTATAAGAATCAAAAACATAAAAACATTCACACATTTATAAGAATCAAAAACATGGGAACATATTCACACATTTATAAGAATCAAAAACATGGGAACATATTCACACATTTATAAAAATCAAAAACATGGGAACATATTCAAACATTTATAAGGATCGAAACATGGGAAGATATTCACACATTTATAAGAATCAAAAACATGGGAACATATTCACACATTTATAAGGATCAAAAACATAAAAACATATTCACACATTTATAAGAATCAAAAACATGGGAACATATTCACACATTTATAAGGATCAAAACATTGGAAGATATTCACACATTTATAAGAATCAAAAACATAAAAACATATTCACACATTTATAAATATCAAAACATGGGAACATATTCACACATTTATAAGAATCAAAACATAAAAAACATATTCACACATTTATAAGAATCAAAAACATGGGAACATATTCACACATTTATAAGGATCGAAACATGAGAACATATTCACACATTTATAAGAATCAAAAACATAAAACATTTTCACACATTTATAAGAATCAAAAACATGGGAACATATTCACACCTTTATAAGAATCAAAAACATGGGAACATATTCACACATTTATAAGAATCAAAAACATAAAAACGTATTCACACATTTATAAGGATCAAAAACATAAAACATTTTCACACATTTATAAGAATCAAAAACATGGGAACATATTCACACCTTTATAAGAATCAAAAACATGGGACCATATTCACACATTTATAAGAATCAAAAACATAAAAACATATTCACACATTTATAAGAATCAAAAACATGGGAACATATTCACACATTTATAAGGATCAAAACATTGGAAGATATTCACACATTTATAAGAATCAAAAACATGGGAGCATATTCACACATTTATAAGAATCAAAAACATGGGAACATGTTCACACATTTATAAGGATCGAAACATGGGAACATATTCACACATTTATAAGAATCAAAAACATAAAACATATTCACACATTTCTAAGGATCAAAACATTGGAACATATTCACACATTTATAAGAATCAAAAACATAGGAACATATTCACACATTTATAAGAATCAAAAACATGGGAACATATTCACACATTTATAAAGATCAAAACATAGGAACATATTCACACATTTATAAGAATCAAAAACATAAAACATATTCAAACATTTATAAGAATCAAAAACATATTCACACATTTATAAGAATCAAAAACATGGGAACATATTCACACATTTATAAGAATCAAAACATGGGAACATATTCACACATTTATAAGAATCAAAAACATAAAACATATTCACACATTTATAAGAATCAAAAACATGGGAACATATTCACACATTTATAAGGATCAAAACATAGGAACATATTCACACATTTATAAGAATCAAAAACATAAAACATATTCACACATTTATGAGAATCAAAAACATAAAAACATATTCACACATTTATAAGAATCAAAAACATGGGAACATATTCACACATTTATAAGGATCGAAACATGAGAACATATTCACACATTTATAAGAATCAAAAACAAAACATTTTCACACATTTATAAGAATCAAAAACATAAAACATTTTCACACATTTATAAGAATCAAAAACATGGGAACATATTCACACCTTTATAAGAATCAAAAACATGGGAACATATTCACACATTTATAAGAATCAAAAACATAAAAACGTATTCACACATTTATAAGGATCAAAACATTGGAAAATATTCACACATTTATACTCACAGAAAAAAAGTGCAAAGGAGCTGTTTGTTTGTTTGTCCGTTAAACTTTGCGCAAAGCTAATCTGGAACTATATGCACTAACTGTTCCTAATTTTGAAGTAAGAGACTAGAGGGAAGATAATGGCTACTCAGCACCGCCCACCATCAGCTCTTCAGCTATTCCTTTACTAATGAAAACTGGAATAGACCGTCACGCTAAAATTTCCAAACGCCTAATAGGGCGATCATGAAATGTAAAAAAATTCTGACAGCAAAAAGTATTTTCAAATTTCTGCCAATTACGCTCAGTAATACTATTAAAAAATATGAATGTTCCTATACAGCTGTGGATATTTATTTTAAATATTAAAATATGTGAGCAGACAATCGGAAAGCATATAGAACTATTAGTATGTTAAAACCATATCGTTCATGTTGTAAGTGATATCCTTGTAGTAAATGTTTGTATTATTCTACTTCTAGAATATTATAACTTTACATAAATCGAACACGTTGCATTATTGTAATAAAATGAAAGTTCATTATACGTAAACTTTATGACGGGTTTTAGCCAGTCACACTGTAATTAAATTCTGACGATTCTAGCCTACACTTTTGTTCGCAGATCGATTGTTATCGTAAATGTGTTGATACACGATTCCATCAAATATAGATCGTCTTATGAAACTTGTAATTGAATACGTACGTTGTTGTACATGTGAAAGCGCTGTTAGTCTAAAGCGGAACACGGAAAACTTATTGAGTGTTTATTGGAAAACAGGTAATTGGAGATTCGCTAATCTTAAGAGTACAAAAGACTCTGTTCTTACATAACGACTAAGATAAGACAAGGTGTTGTAATTAAAGGAAGATAAGTTAAAGTTAACAGATCAGATTTCTGACAGGTTTTTATCTTCCTATACGAGACAGGAACGACTGGAAAATTTCGGATTTAAATTACGAAAGACTTAAGAACTGGACCCACTTTTAACACTTTTATAGAAATACTGTTCGTCTCGAATTGAGGAACTGGAACAGAAAGATAACAGCATGTAACTTTATACGTTCTTACGTCAGTCAGAGCACACTTGATAAAGTTACGTGATAATTCTTATAACCAGTAATTAAATGATCACATTACACTAGTTTCGGTTTACAAAGACTCGGCTTTTCAGGCATTGTTATAGAAATAACACAACTTTTAAATACTCGATGACAATTCCTGGTCTACTGGTGTCTGGCTGAACCGACCGCTTCCAACATGCCCTCACAATGCGGAGCACGTTTATGTCGACAACCGAAGGAAAAATATGACATCTTACATTCTCAGCGCATGTATACTAGTGTATTTCAATTGTTGTTTTAATGCTTGACTAATATTACCACACGAATAACTTACACTCTTCTTAAAATAAGCTAGACATAGTAACATTTGTTAAATCCATGAAAAGTTACCACTCAGGAGAACTTTCCGAGAAACCTTTGAAACATTACTAGGCTCACAAGAACACCCATCTGTAGACCCATATACAAAACCCTGATCAGGAGTAACTCAATAATTGTATACTTAATACGCAAGACCATCTGAAGACCCACACACCAAACTTTGATCAGGTATAACTCAATAATTGTACTTAATACACAGATAAACTCACAACACCCATCTGTAGACCCATATACAAAACCCTGATCAGGAGTAACTCAATAATTGTATACTTAATACGCAAGACCATCTGAAGACCCACACACCAAACTTTGATCAGGTATAACTCAATAATTGTACTTAATACACAGATAAACTCAACACCCAACTGTAGACCCACATACAAAACCCTGATCAAGTGTAACTCAATAATTGTACTTACATCCATGTGAACTATTATCTAAGTATCAAAAGATTAAGTCCTGTTATGTACAATGATTTGTCTTTATTTCGTCAGACCTTAATAACATGTTAGATTTTATAAGGAAACTACAAATATTTAGTAGTGAAATTAGAGGTAAGGTCGATGATAACGTTGTGGATTGATTTTCATATAACTGTTTCAAGATATTAACAAAATGTTTGATAAATATATTTTAGAGATGATGTATTTTTACCTAGGCTCAGTCCATTGGCTTGTCGCAGTGAAACACTTATAGTTGTGCATGGTTTGATATAGCCAAACTATCTTCTGTCCTGTAAACCAAGGGCACATCCTCAATTATGTTACACTATTACTGTATAAAATGGATCGATTGGCCCACGAGAAAATCTTAATGCAAGATAAGGTTAGATGAAACTTTTCCGTGAGTTGAACCAGACAGGTGACCCCACTGAAGTACAGATGAAAGCCTGTCAGATTACGCCAATAATTGAGCTTAGATACCCGTGGTGGACAGAGCACAGGTAATCCATTGTGTATCTTTGTGCTTAACAATAAACAAACAAAAATCCTTGGTAGGTTTTGTTAGACCATGTCTGGTCATTTCTTCAGGATTATTTTATTTTTAAGGATTATTATATAGTTTTGTCACTAGATTCTGCTATATAAAGTTTCATTAGTTAGCCCAGTCGCTTATACTTCCTACCAGTGATTCTTTCATTTTCCCTTCCTGGTAGGGACAGTTTTGTTTTTTTAAAAATACCAGTCAGTTATAATAGTCAAGATACTGCACAGTGTGTGTAATTAGGTCTGTACTTCGCCCGGCGTAGTCAGGTGGTTAAGGCACTCGACTCGTAATCAGAGGAGCGCGGGTACAAATCCCCGTCACATCAAACAGCTATGGAGACGTTATAATGTGTCGGTCAATCCCACTATTCGTTGGTATGAGAGTAGTCCAAGAGTTTGCGGTGGGTGGTGATGACTAGCTAATCTTACACTGCTAAATTAGGGACAGCTAGCGCAGATAGCCCTCGTGTGGCTTTGTGTGAAATTCAAAAGAAACAGAAACAAACTGTTTATTTATTCACGAAATAAATTGTCCTGGTGATTACAGCTGATAACGTACAGAAGATATTCCGGTTACCCAAGTAAATCCCTAGTTTAAGCTATAATTCAGGAACCTTGATCCTATGATTTTAATCGCAGTAAGTAACTATTTATAAGTAACTATAATTAGTAAGTAACTATAATTTAGTTGCCGTTACGTGGTGCTTTACAAAACCACCCGATTCAAATAAAGTTTATTCGTTTAGAATTAGACACAAGACTACAGAATGGGCTATCTGTGCTCTGCCCTTCACGGGTAACAAAACCCGGTTTTTAACTGTGTGAGTCCGCAAACATTCCGCTGTGTCACTGGGGAAGGCTTCAAGTAAGGAGTTTTTGTTCTTTATATCTGGAAGACACGCTGAGTCTAACTTTACAAAGTCGCTTAACTTTACGATCGGGATGCCATTGTACTAGGACTAACTAGGCGGATCTCGACAGGACGTAAAAACAACAGTTCTCGTGTAAGGCAGTGGGTGTTTTTGGTTTTTTTTCGAAATAATCGTTTACCTTATAGACTTTGAATAATAACGCCTAGTTGTTATGTCAGTCTCCATAAGGACTTAACATTTTAGGTTTTGGAACAATACAGAAAAACAAAACAGTCGCGCATCCTTGTTTCTCGTACCAACTTGGTTTCTCATTCTTTGATAGAGATCGGCCATTGGTTAATATAACTTTCCCACTGTGACCACACTCATAAAATTACGTTGCTAGCATAAAGATGCTCGTTTAAACAGCTTACGAATATGTTAATAATGCAAACACACCCATGTGGTCAGGAAAGTCAACACTAAGACGTTTCGAGGATTATGTCGTATTTGAAAGTAAGAGTTCAAGAGATATTTATGTGTAATTGACTACATGACGTAAGGCAGCTTTTACATTACTATTATACAACCGATATTTCTGAATACTTGAGTCTGGAAGAACATTATGACAATATAATATATGGTTTTCGTCTGTGGAAACGTCCAGTAGATTCTACCATCAATAAAACTTTTGCTTATGTTCATAAAACGTTGTGTGTCTGACTTTTATTTTGATTTTTCTTAATGCCATCATTTGGATGCTAATAACCATATCTTGGTATTATGACTATTATACAAGTGTAACCATGGGAACAAGCATGGAATCTGTTTTATTACATCAAGGTTACAAACAAGGCTGTTATTCTATTATACAACTTTAACAATGTCAACAAGAATAATAATTATTTTATCATATGAGAGTAACCAAGGTTACAGGAACGGTAGTTATTTTATTATACAAGTGTAACTATGGTAACAAGTATGATAGATATTTTATTATGCAAGAGTACCCAAGGTTACAAGGAAAGCAGTTATTTTAGGATGAACATATTCCCTCACGCGCTTCTCTTGGTGAGGGTCGCGGTTTCGCGTCCCGGTCGCACCAAACATGCTCGCCCTTTCAGCCGTGGGAGCATTATAATGTTACGGTCAATCCCACTATTTGTTGGTAAAAGAGTAGCCCAAGAGTTAGTGGTGGATGGTGATGACTAGCTGCCTTCCCTCTAGTCTTACACTACTAAATTAGGGACGGTTAGCGCAGATAGCCCTCGAGTAGCTTTGCGCGAAATTAAAAAAAAAAACACAACAAAAACAAACCTCTTGAGTGAAACTGTGGTACACATTTATATCTAGTCTGTGCTTGTAATGAGAGACCGATCATTGAGTGCACTGTTCAGACAACCCTCGCAGGGTAGCCAGGTATAAAACGTTAATTAGACAACTAAACATAGACAGATAACAACAACGAGAAGTTTGCGAAACTCGTAAAGATGTGAGAACCTGACACAATATTCATAGCTTGCTTTGATCCTGCGAACGAGTTCTGGAAATCAAATAAAAGCTCTCTCTTTCTTATCAGTTCTGCTCAACTATCTGACTATCTGGCTACGAATCAAAAAATTGTCTCGTCAAGGTCTTCATACCAGGACCTCTTGTGCGACAGTACGAATAACGTTATAAGCTAAACGTTTAGTTGAGGTATATGTTCATAAAGGATAAAATAAATTTAGGCGTGTGTGTGTTTTTCTTACAGCAAAGCCACATCGGGCTATCTCCTCAGCCCACCGAGGGGAATCGAACCCCTGATTTTAGGGTTGTAAATCCGGAGACATCCCGTTGTACTAGCGGGGGGCATAAATTTAGGCTTAAGTTTTAAGTAAACTTAGATGCAGACCATCGTAAGTACTATTAGCAGCAAGAACTCATGAAACAATACATCATGATAATATACAAAGAAACACCTTTATACCTATATTAAAAATAATATAATAAATAATGATAATAAAATAAGTAATATAAAATTATATATTCAAACATCTAAGCACGCCCTCTACATCCCGACACTCAGTTACACATCCCCTTTCAAACATGTGGTCAGCTTCCGGTCAGTTACCACTTTCTTTCTTTGTGAACCTAACGATGACCGAAGAAGGCCGAAACGTTGTTCGCTCCTTTACATTCAAAATTTTCTCAGCCCAAACGAGCCGTTTCTACTTATATATTTTTCAATACAGTATGATATTTGTGAGTAAGATAAGTGTATTTAACTCGTCATGTTGGTTTTAGTTTCTCTTTAAGCAGATAGTTTGTTCTTTTCGGAAGGTAATATTAATCTTACGCCTCTAACATACCAGAAACCAGTGAGGAAATTTTTTTCCAAGCGTTCATACACGCATGCGTAACGTGTTCAGTACCATATCTTACATAACCCACAATTCTATGTTTTGCGAAACCCACTGACGAACATTCATTTTGTAAATTTCTCAATCTGTACCATCCGTTTTTCTCAAACACCGATTTGGCAAACGCGGTAAATACGGACAGGTTTTCAACGTAGGCCTTCTTATAAAAAGCTGAGAATTTTCTTTACTTAGTCAAGTAAATGGAATATTACCATCGAATAAGAATCATAAATCTATTAAGGCTGTCATAGAACAGAGAATCACAGACTTACAGCTGGTGAAAGATGTTACGACTTGCTGTTCTTTGCCATAAAGCACAAAGTTTTGTTTGTTTTGTTTTTCGAATTTCGCACAAAGCTACTCGAGGGCTATCTGTGCTAGCCGTCCCTAATTTAGCAGTGTAAGACTAGAGGGAAGGTAGCTAGTCATCACCACCCACCGCCAACTCTTGGGCTACTCTTTTACCAACGAATAGTGGGATTGACCGTCACGTTATAACGCCCCCACGGCTGGGAGGGCGAGCATGTTTAGCGCGACGCGGGCGCGAACCCGCGACCCTCGGATTACGAGTCGCACGCCTTACGCGCTCGGCCATGCCAGGCCAGCACAAAGCTACACAAAAGTCTATCTGTGACTCTATCCACCACGGGTATCTACCCGATTTGTAGCAATATAAGTCCGCAGCTATATACTACTGTGCCACTGGATGGCGAATGTTACGAAAATAGCCCTAACTGACAAAAATCGTTTCGATAACAGAAGTTACCAATAAAGCTTAAGGTTGGATACAGACCATCAGCAAATAATTGACGAAAAAAGAAGGATATGTAGATATGTAAATGTTCATTAATAATTTTAAAATAATAATACTTTTATTGTAATTAATACATATTTACCTCTCGTTTACTACACTTTAAAAATAACTGCCTCCCGCTAGTACAGAGGTACCTCTACAGATTTACATCGCTAAAATCAGAGGTTCGATTCCACTCGGTAGGCTCAGCAGATAGTCCAATGTGGCTTTGCGCTAAGAAAAACACATATTAACAGAAACAGCAAGCGTTTTAGGCTTACTTAGTTTGTATTGCTTAGTTAAATGTGTATCGGCGTGACTAGTATATATAAATAACAATTATTTGCCCTTAAAAATATTTATTTACCAAACTGTACTAAATTATTGAAGTGTTTTTTAAACTGTCATGTATTTCTTTTTACGCACAAGACGGAATCTGTGTTGTGCCTACTGCAATGATAAAAATCCTGAATTTTAACGTTATAAGTCCCTAAGTTTACGGCTGAGTCATTGGGGTGCTATTTGTGGGCGTAAACTGTAACCTATAATAAACGATACATAGCTTCACTGTGTCATTTGTAGGACAAATCTATTCTTTGTTTTAAGATCTGTATTTCTAAGATAGCCCCCCGCTAGTCCAGCGGTAAGTCTCCGGACTTACAACGCTAAAATCAGGAGTTCGGTGGGCTTAGGAGATAGCCCGATGTGGCTTTGCTGTATGAAAAATAAACACCAATTTCTAAGGTGTGGGATTTCAACACAGTAATAGTGCAGTTCAGGTCAATTTTGAAACCAGAGAATATTGACATTTTTTAAATCACTCCTTGAGACCTACAAGGATAAATCTTTGTACCAACTCCTATATATGTTGGTTGGTTCTCACATGAATAGTTCACAAGAACCCTAAATTGTACTTTCCTCGTTGGACAATTGAGCAAAAGACAAGAATTCTACAATTGTCTATGCTTTTGTTTGGAATCCGAAGAAAAATATTTTTCTAACAAATTCCATGTAATTTGACCGAAATACAACAAAGTAATTGTCTGTTTGTTTTTGAATTTCGCGCAAAGCTACTCGAGGGATATCTGCGCTTGCCGTCCCTAATTTAGCAGTGTAAGACTAGAGGGAAGGCAACTAGTCATCACCACCCACCGCCAACTCTTGGGCTACTCTTTTACCAACGAATAGTGGGATTGACTGTCACATTATAACGCCCCCACGGCTGAAAGGGCGAGCATGTTTGGCGCGACGGGGATGCGAACCCGCAACTCTCAGATTAGGAGTCGCACGCCTCAACGCGCTTGGCCATGCCGGGCTTAAGCCTAGAGGAAGCGTTTCCATACTAGACAGTAATCCAAACTCTTCTGTATGACCCAAAATGAAACGTATAAGTTACTTGATATTAAATAACAAATAAATAAACAAAATAATCATAAACGATCACAAAATTCATTGACGCTTCAACAGTTGGCTAAGGTAAACCAGTCGATGGTCTAGTTTATCTGTTTTCCATCAAATAATGACAATTTTACTCACCGTAAACGACCTTAATATGAAAGTAACATTACAAGAACACATCAGAAGTAAAATTGCAGAAACACCACCCGATAACGGTAGCCATTTGCAAAATATCGTAAGTTTGTTCCGGTTCCGTTCAGACCATTCTGATTGGTTGTTGTGCAATGATTTGAAACACAGACCCGTTTCCAGTAGAAGTTCTCTCTAACAGTTCAGCTGAATCAAAGGTTTTAACACAGCCCATATTTGGGCTTCTACAACAACACAAAAAGCACTTTCATAATAGGCTTAGAATAAAGTTATTACTGGTTATACTACAAATATTCCAGTGGTAAAATAAGATATACACTTTCAGAGGTAGATATGATTAGGCCCGCAATGGCCAGGTAGGTTAAGGCGTTCGACTCGTAATCCGAGGGTCACGGGTTCGAATCCCCGTCACACCAAACGCCGTGGAGACGTTATAATGTCACAGTCAAGCCCACTATTCGTTGGTAAAAGCGTAGCCCAAGAATTTGCTAAATTAGGGACGACTAGCGCAGATAGCCCTCGTGTAGCTTTGCGCGAAATTCAGAAAACAAACAAACAGATATGATTAGCATATAGTTCACAAAAAAACTAGAAGTGAGCAAGATGAAACAATCCACGAAACATCTTGGTAAGATTTATGGAAGTGCAGTGACCTTATGTTTGTCTTTTTTATCAAAATTTCGCAAATCAATATGGTGGTAGGTCTTCAACACTGACAGCATGTAGTGTTAACATGATTTCCGGGAACTCTCTGTACATCTGTCTAGGACTTAATACAGACTATTAAGCATACCAAATAGATTTATGAATTTTGTTGCTAAGCAGGCTCAATGTACTGCTTGCTGATAAAAACATCTCTGTGTTAGGTTTTATCAAATTGTTTTACATAAACGAAAAGTTTCAGCCATTTTTTGTTTTTAATCGATGTCTGCATAATTTATTAATCGTACATTTTAACATATTTACATTTGGTGGAATAGTCCATACAGTTCTGTTTAACAGACCACTCAAATACTTGGAAAATAAATCTTGTATAATCTAATTTAATTTAAGATTCAACTAAAATACATATAAAACATTATATCAAGGTTAACAACAAACAAAGTACATTGAAAACATTATATCAAGGTTAACAACAAACAAAGTACATTGAAAACATTATATCAAGGTTAACAACAAACAAAGTACATTGAAAACATTATATCAAGGTTAACAACAAACAAAATACATATAAAACATTATATCAATGTTAACAACAAACAAAATACATTTAAAACATTATATCAAGGTTAACAACAAACAAAGTACATTAAAAACATTATATCAAGGTTAACAACAAACAAAATGTAACTGCAGCATCAGGTATATACAGTTTAACACCAATTAAATATATTTAAGGTTTTATATCGATATTTTGATTTTGATCCCATGGCAACAATTACACCTTTGGTGCAAAATTCGTAATAAAAGACCCGTTTGGAGAATCTCTCATGTCTCTTTCTTTGGCTCTCACTAGTATATTATTGTTTGATTTGTATTTTATCAGAACCTGTGCTCTAATAAATAGTTATTGTTGAAGAAACATGTTCAATATTTTCTCTGGATACGTAATGTTGATGTAAAACTAACAAATTGGTTGACGATTGAAAGTCGTTACTTTTAAAAAATGTGTTTTTCATAATCTGACCAAGAATCGATTTTTATTTAAAGTTTGAATGTCAGTAGTCCTTAAAGATAAGTTTTGGTTTTTGTGGAAGTCACAGAAAAGAAAATGCAGTTTTATAACATAAGAATTTTATCAAATTACATGTCGAAGTTTAATTCGCTAAACTCTGAAGGTGTTTCTCGTGCAGTTACGTAGTCTGTGAAAAAGTAAGAATTTAGTCAGAGAATTCTTTCTGTGAAACTACGTTTCGTGGGTTTAAATCCATGTTCGTGGGTCGAAAATCCTTCTGTGAATATTCTGGTTTTGGATGTATTCTGCGAGAGCTTGAAACATCTGGTGTTATATTATTGACGCCAAGGTTACTTAGAGAGCAGAATTGTTACATTTATATACGTATGGATCTTTGTTATATATATATATATATTACAATATTCTCATAGTCTTAGGTATTACAAAATAATGTCTTTGTTATTCTCATAAGCTATTCAGCATATTTGTGTTCATGGTTCAAAACAATATTTAGACCGAGTAAACTTTGTTCCAATACACATCTCACGAAATATGTTACAAACTTCGTTTGTTGTGCAACTATAATGCTTGAAATCGAATTTTGATGTCCAGGTTAGTGGGTTAAAGATAACCCATCGTGAGCTTTGCGCTTTTACAGTAAACAAACAAATAAAAATTGATAGCCGAATTTTTTTGCCACAAAACCCCACACTTCTAGGGGTAATGGTATAGATGTATGTTTCCTGATGAAAATTCATGTTTCATCATGCATAATAACATTATTATAAGTGTTTAAGGTCTCACAGTGCTAACTTTTAAGTTCGGTCCTTGTAATGAACATATAATAGGTAGTAACAATAAACAAATAAAAACATAATAACTTATTTAAAACCACTGACTTCAGAAATTATATCAAAGTTAACACCAACTAAAATATACTTATATCATCGTATCTATAATTTAACATCAAATAATACATATTTAAGGCATTACATCTGTCATTTCGGATCACTTCTAGTGCTGTTTCTGTTTAGAGAAAACAAATTGTGGATTGTGGATTTATGAAGTTGATTTAAGAACATAGAAAAAGGACTTGTTCAGTGTTTCTTTAGATAAAAAAACAACACTTTACGTTAAGTTTGATTGTATGTTTCAAGAGTTTGATAAAGCGTAATATTATAACCTTTTAAATTAATCAAACCGAATACACTACACAGCCAGCATCTACATGAAATGCGCAGCTAGCACCTACAGTTTCTTCCTAACTAAAGTATACTAACATTAGGCTATCTCCACCGCGGAGAATCTAACCCCGAGTTTTAGAGTAGGAAGTTTGTAAGCCTACCGCTATCCAAAACAACTTCAATAGTTCATTGATGGTTCTCTTTAATCTTTAACCTTTAACATTTACTCTAATAAACAATCCTAAGCCTTACCATATATGATTATACAAATGGCAGAAACATTTTAGGTGAAGCGTTGTTGGGTTGATGGCCGAAAGCATTGCTAACAGACTTAAGACTATTTGCTATTAATTAGAATTATTATTTTAGAATATCAAGCATCTCTTCTGGTAGTATGTTATCACAGAACAGAATAATCAAACCCCCAGATGTTCGTAAAAAACATCAATAAAGTTACGAAACAAAAACAGTTACATTAATCGTCGGGTCGTGTTGTACAAGACTGTATTGTCTGAAGAGTTGATAAGTTTAATTACAAAGTTTACGTTTCATTCAGTTACATTGAACAGTGGGTACGTGTAATTATAGTGACCGACTAAGAGTTGAAACAAAAATTGGTCAGACAAGCACATATACCAACAAATGACATATAATTTATTGGATGTGTAGACAGTCTGTAAGGCAATAAAAGGAATATATAAATCAGTTCTTGAACGATTAAAACGAAGACACATAAAAATGGAGAGACTGCCGCAAAAACATAAAAACAAAATATATCAAACGATAAGTAGGTAGGGTTTATAGAAAGACATTTGAAAAACGTGAGGACAAATGTATATGAAGGCTAATTTTCTAACTCACAAGTAAAACTAACGACGAATAAATATATGTACGTGTTGAAGAAGGTACTTGGAGAATGACTGAAGGAAAATACAGCCTGTTTGGTAGACAAGTAGGCGGATAGTCACTATGGAGTGTTCGGATGTATGAAAGAAGATACGTAGAGTAAGAACATTACGGATCTTTTATCACACGAAGTATTGTCTTTACTTCCTGTCTTTCTTTCTCTTCAACTCCACCCATTCTCCCTGCTTCTGTATGGGTTTTTTTCATCATGATCTGATCCCTTGGTGTGGATACTCAGAAATATCTTCTGGGTTTGTTTTTCTTCTCTATTTCACACACCGGTGAAGACTTTTTTTTTTCTTGTAGTTTCATTTATATTTATGTGACGTACATCTTTTTATGGAACGATGAATGGGTGTCTGGAACAAAGATGGATTAAAGGCACAGCCAAAGGAAAAACAGACAGGTTGACAGCTGTTAATGAAAGAACGGGTGTCTCTAAGACTGGCCAACAATTTGACGAATGGCTAGATGAAAGATGCAGTAAACGGACAGGCAGATGACCACCTTGCTGAATTATATCATTGATCGGATGGACAGTTTGGAAGCTGATCAAACACAAAAATGGGGTTATAGGTTATGCGTTATTGTTTAAATCGCATCAGAAGTTACAATAAGCATATAACTTATACCCTAGCTGCAACTGATATAAGATATGGTCGTGGTGCACTAAAATTGTGAGGTTAAAGCTGATGCATGAATTTGTTCCCACTGAAATCGAGTAAACAGAGCGATTACAAAAACTTTATTTGTTTTTACCTGAATAATGTGTTCAAGCGATTAAACACAATATTAAAGGGAGCCCGGCATGGCCAGGTAGGTCGTGGGTTCGAATCCCCGTCGCACCAAACATGCTAGCCCTTTCAGCTGTGGGGGTGTTATAATGTGACGGTCAATCCCACTATTCGTTGGTAAAAGAGTAACCCAAGAGTTGGCGGTGGGTGGTGATGACTAACTGCCTTCCCTCTAGTCTTACACTTCTAAATTAGGGACGGCTAGCGCAGGTAGCCATCGTGTATCTTTGCGCGAAATTCAAAAACAAACAATATTAAAGTTCATTCAACGCTATATCCAAATGACCATTCCAAAGTAAATGTATGTTTATCGCTATGGTAACATCCCAGTGCAGCTGTAAACGGATGATATAATTTCCACATCTGTTAATATGGCTTCTTAACAATACATCTCTAGAGGATACATGGTTGCTTCAAACGTCGCATATGCATGAGAGAGTCGATAATGTCGCGAAACGTTGAATGTTATTTGACGCGAAATGAAAACAAACTCGTTACACCCTGCCTCCCCCTCTAGTACAGCGGTAAGTCTACGGATTTACAACGCTAAAATCAGGGGTTCGATTCCCCTCGGCAAACTCAACAGATAGCCCGGTGTGGCTTTGCTATAAGGAAACACACTCGTTACACCTTACAGGAAGTGAAACACCATTTGGGTCCTGATATTATCTGTTAATCATTCTAGAACAAGTGTGATAACGGGTTTGTATCTTTCTTATTACCGTCCAGAGAAGAAATTCGTCTGTGGAAGGTTCATCTAACGCTTAGAACGTTTATGTCCTTACGTTACGGGGGACCGGCATGGCAAAGCGTGTTAAGGCGGGCGACTCGTAATCTGAGGGTCGCGGGTTCGCATCCCCGTCGCGCCAAACACGCTCGCCCTTTCAGCCGTGGGGGGCGTTATAATGTGACGGTCAATCCCACTATTTGTTGGTAAAAGAATAGCCCAAGAATCTGCGGTGAGTGGTGATGACTAGCTGCCTTCCCTCTAGTCTTACACTGCTAAATTAGGGACGGCTAGCGCAGATAGCCCTCGAGTAGCTTTGTGCGAAATTCAAAAACAAACAAACATCCTTACGTTATGCCGTTTCTTTACATATTTTGAGAGTAGATGTCCGATAACTTGCGTGTAATCTCCTACAAATATTCTCCATAACTTTAAATCTATTATTTCAAAGTTTAATTCGTCTTGAAAAACCTTATGAGACCTAAAGTCCACATCAATATATTATGTCCCCTTTTATCACCTTATGTCCCTTACACACGAATCTTCGCTCTCCTGATTCTACTATGACATTACTCACCCAGATGTCCACCACATGTCCATCATTTTTACAGCTTCAGTAACAACAATGTCGACAATCTCATTATGTTCGCAGAACACTTCGAAGTTCTCAAGTGGAACTGGTGACGTAAGAATAACGTCACTGAAACCGTCACATAGAGAGAAGATCTCGCAATATTACGTGTGACAAGAAGATGCCGTTAATATATTATACAAACGTGTACGGAACCTTCCAGTGATTGATGTTGTGACACGAAAATAAAAAGATATGGAAATGGTTTTAGAAAACAAAAAGAGAGACGAATAATTCGGGTTTTCAAATTTAATTTTTCCTTTTATTATAATTTTTTGAATACCAAACAGAGTAAAAAAATCCGACAGGGAAAAAAGACAAAACTTTAATTATCCAGTTAATTACTGGAAAATTCTATATATCTCAAACAGATAAA
This sequence comes from Tachypleus tridentatus, assembly GCF_004210375.1. Taxonomy (NCBI): domain Eukaryota; kingdom Metazoa; phylum Arthropoda; class Merostomata; order Xiphosura; family Limulidae; genus Tachypleus; species Tachypleus tridentatus. The sequence goes on from NC_134828.1 coordinate 15,725,334, forward strand.
TGAAAAATATATTTTTTCTTCTTCTTATAAGAAACTGTGAAGTTACAAATAATACAAAGGGCCCGAATGTTATGTGAGCAGGATTGTTCGCTCGTGTTTCGCAACTTTATTAGTCTGACGTGCAGATGCACATTGATGGACACGTGGAGTGCAAGCGATGTGTACTCTAATTCTTCACAGACGTCCACAAATTTGTTAAGATAACTAATGACGTATGTGCATTTCTTAAGGCAATCTACAACGTAAAGAACGCAAACAGAAAACTCTATCTTCAATAATTCCAGTTTTCTTCGCATTAAATAATGTTCTCCAGTCCATCCACGCGTGCGATCCAACAGAAATCCTAAAAGTAAGATTATAGCTTATTGTTGAGGAATTACCTTGAGGTCTAGAGTAGTGGATACCTGTAGTGTTATGTTACAAGCTGAAGGGCTTTCCAAGTATGTAGAATACCACAATTCCAATATTACGTTTACAGTTTTCGCATCAAATGTTACAATTTCAATTGAAGTACTTGCGTTATCGAATAACTCGACTTGGACTCCGCAAGGTTTGTCTTTAGAAACTCTTGAATTAATTAAAGAATAGGTCTGATTAATCTGATGTCATCTTCACTGCCTAACTCAGTTGGATTTCTCAGTTGTTTATCCAACTGAGATGAAACAGGTGA